>NW_024730334.1:0-8016 GCF_018991925.1 Homarus americanus
AAAAGAGACTTGAGAAGGCCCAGGGTGAGGTAAAAAAGGCGGATGATTGGAGTCAAGCTGATTCAGAGTTTAATGACTTCCCCATGGCTGATCCGAGTGCTGACCAGGAGAATGGTGACTTTGTCCCTAACCCAGAAAATAATATTCCCAAACCTTCCAGGCATAAGATTCGAAATAGGAAAGATATCCCGAGCATAGCTCTGGCCAGCATGCGACACCACACTGGTCTCAGAGAAACTGCAGAGATAACAACAGCTGCCTGGGTTGACGGTGGTTTGATAACACCTGATGATGTTCACCTGGTGATAGATCATAACAAAGTAAGGAGAGCTCAGGAGAAACTTGTCAGTAACCTAGAAGAGGAGTTTGATAAGGGGATAAGAGAAAATGGAGTTAATTGTTTGTTCTTTGATGGGAGAAGGGATGACACTAAAGTGTTCATGAAAGTTGGAGATTCTGAAAAGTTGTTCCCTGCCATGGTGAAGGAGGAACACTACTCCTGCTGCAGTGAACCAGGAGGGAAGTATTTGTGGTATTTCACTCCAGAGAAAGATGACATCAGGAAACCAGCTGAGATAGTGGCAGATAACATTGTGAACTGGCTCAGAGAGAGAGAGGCAGTAGACCAGACCCTGCAGGCCATTGGAGGGACAACTGCTTGGTGCCACAGGGTGGCAAGGGGGTCGCCTGATGAATGGGAAGCGGAAGATTGGGAGGCTGATCTGGATTGTTTGTGACCTCCACGCAACGAGTTGCCACTCAGACATCTGATCCAGGAGCTGGATGGCAAGACTCTTTCAAACAACAGATGGTCTGGTCCTCTTGGCAAGATGCTGGACTCTGTCACTGAGTTAGAAATAAATCCGAGCTTTGAAAAAATCACAGTTGGCCCTCCACTCGTTGAGCTTGCACATACTGTCATTGACGACCTGAGTACTGACCAGTACTATGGTTACATGATTTGCAGTGCCATCAAAACTGGGGTCATGCCTGATAGACTTGCTTACCTGCAGATAGGTCCAGTCTCACATTCTAGGTGGCTCACAACGGCTCTCAGGTTCTTCAGAATTTGGGTCGCTCATCATAAACTGAAAGGGAACCAGCTTCAAACTGGGAGAGACTTATTGTCCAATTATCGTAGAGTGTCTACTTGCCAAATTGGTTCATCACCAAGCTTAAGCCAACACCTCTCGAAGGCTGAGGCATACCTCTTTCCGCGCTTGAGCTCCTGAGGAGTCAGCCAAGGAAGGTTGTTCAGATTGTGGAGCAGACTGTGAGGAGATCTTCCTGGTATGCTCATCCCGAGGCAGTTCTGCAGACAATGCTCTGCAGTAAGGATGAGGAGGAGAGAAGAGTGGCAGCCAAAAAGATCTTGGATATGAGACTTATGAGAGGATCTAGGCATGACGAATCAGTTGGTGACGATTCCTTCAGGGTCAGGAAGACTCCTGAAGTCAATCTAGGTGCCAAGACCCTCACTGATCTCATAGATCTGGATAACATCCAGGCTGGCAGTGTGCCCCCTCTTACCTGCAGCCTCACCAATGTTCAAGTCAGAGCTTTCCTGGACAACCCCATGCATGTCCCTGCCTGGCCCTCGCACACCCAGAGTATAGAGCGTTGTGTACAGCAAGTGAGCGAGGCCAGCAGTCATGTGTACAGCCAGGAGAGGAGGGAAGGCTACATCCGAGCTCAGGTGGTCAGCAGGGAGGTGATGAGTAGAAACAGAAGCAAGAAAGACATGTTCTCTATGGTGTGCAGCAACACCGGGTCGTAGTAGTAAAACCGGTTTTTGTATTTGATGATTTTGTTTTCTAAAGGAATATTAAATTTAATAAATGTGTCAAGATCATTCGTTTCACTATTCTGGATCATTTTCATCCGAATAAATTAACCTGATACATTTACTTTACTTTAAATAAGCTATTTAGTGGTGTTGGTAAAAGGGTGGGAATACTGAATTTTCATAAGATTTCAAGTTAAAATTTACCGAGCAAAAAATAAAAAACTTTTCAAATCTGAAGATATCACATGATTCTGCACATAGAACTACATCATTAATACCATGGGCCGATTTTTCAAACTCAAAAAAAAAAATTCGCCTCCGTATGACACACCCTAGTCAGCAGTGTCTCCTCTTAGTCCTAGGAAACATCAAGGAAATAGCCACCGGGATCCGTACCCTAATGCTTCTATCGTCACTTTGGCTTTTATCTGGTTATTCTTTTGTGGTTAATCATTGTATTTATTCTCAGCCGTAAACCATAGATCATCCGTGTCAGTCTGTCACAAAAGGTGAATGAAAGGGAAGGGTTCGAAGTTCAGGATCCCATCTGTGTGATCAACTGAACCTGCTGCAAGGCTCACTTTACCTTGGTCGTCAGTGGAGCGTCTGAAAGAGTATATTATGTTTGTATGTATGGCTGGAGGCATATAAAACACGTGTCTCAAGGCAGTGAATGAATGGATCTTGTTTACAATGGTAGAAAAGGAAAATTGCATCTGTTGTGTGTGTGTGAAAAAGTGTTACATTATAATGGTTTTGGCATCATGGCACAATAAGCGAAAGATTAAATGACGTTTTTCAGACAAAAAATCGAAGAAATGAAAAGGAATTACACAGAAAATGAATCCTTGATATCGCGTCTTCCCTCGACAGGTTGTCATATAGAAGTCACTCTGTCCGTCCGATCTTCCACACAATTTGTAAACAATGACATCAGACGAGCATTGATGAACGTTCCCCAATTTGGGTGTTTCAAGAACTCCTCCCTAACGCCCACGTCTCCGCCGGGCCCTCCCATAGGCCATACCATCAGGCCGGGAACAAGAAGCGTCGCGCGTGAAAACGATTTTCTGTCAATCTGCTTTTATGGAGTCGTGTAAATGGATGGATGGGTGACAAAATGGATGTACAAGAGACAAGTGTGTAGTTGTAGGAGGATATGTGGTCGTAGACTATGTTGGGGGTGTGAGGTCGTAGAATATGTAGGGGGTTATGAGGTAGTAGATATCGGCGAGAATTTGACCCAGCAAGTAAATATCCTGTAATTTTTCTTCTGACGTGTTTGTTGTTTGTATCAGCTCGCTTTCTCTTACCGTGTGCTGTATCCGCACTGCCTCTAACCTAACCTAACCTAACCTACTTGCCCTCTCTTCCTTCAATACAACTTCTTTATTAATATGGACAGTTGTTTCCACGTCTCTTTTATGACAGGACTCGAACACCCTCAACCCGATGTTGCTGTTATTGGAGTCTGTAGAAGCTTCGGTGCCTAAGGCTGTGTTGTGTCCCTCTTGTGTGTCACCCTCCCCCTCGTGTGTCACCCTCCCCCCTCGTGTGTCACCCTCCCCCTCGTGTGTCACCCTCCCCCCTCGTGTGTCACCCTCCCCGCGTGTTCCCCCTCGTGTGTCACCCTCCCCTCGTATGTCACACCCCTACCCCTCGTGTGTCACCCCTACCCCGTGTGTCACTCTCCCCCTCGTGTCCCCTCTTGTGTACCCCTCCCTCTTGTGTGCCCCTCCCTCGTGTGTTCCCCATCACCTATTCTGTCTCCCCCCCCTCGTGTGTCTCCCCCCTCCCCTCGTGTGGCCCCTCCCCTCGTGTGTCCCCCTCCCCCCTCGTGTGTCCTTGTACAACTCGTGTAACTGATAATCATAGATGTCTCGTGTAGAACTTAACCAAAATATAGTAGCAGTATTCAGGTCTGATGGGATCACATTATTAGTGGTTTCCCCGACGTGTATTTCTCATAACTGGATGTTTAATATTTTACATAACTCAATGAAATAACTAACTAACTAACATTCATAAATAACACTAAGTTTACATTAACATTGGACCTTAAGTAGATACATTTACTTAACACCAGTAAAATAGATGACCTTAGAAAAAAATCTGTAGCATTAACTTTGTCTTTTAATTTGTTCTTAGCTAAATGTCTCTAGTCTCGGTGTTATTTCTTGACATTATTTCTTACATCTTAAGCCAACCCTTTAGGTACATGATTATTTTTTCATTGACGAGGAATATTTTCATCATAACACCGTATTAATACGCGTCAGGCAATATGTACCAAGAAGATTCATTAATGCTTTACGCTTCTTTAACGCTTCACGCTCCTGGCACCCTGTTGTACCCAAGCCATGATACGTTCTTCACGCTTATGGTAGGAAAAATTAAACCCTTTGAGTGTATTACCTTTACGTAAATGAGTTCTTCGAGTTCTTCATTACCTCCTCTAACACGTGACTCTAATAACACGTGTATGTCTCTTGAGTTATTAAATGTCTTGTTATTTATGTCTGGGATGAGTTGATGCCACTTTTCTTGGGTACTTTTACTCATCATGTCTACCTGTACTATTTTCCTAGGTATTATTATTTTTTCCATTTCCCGCATTACTTTTTTAATATATCTCGTTACTCTTTTCATTGTTCCCATTACTTTCTATCATCTTCCGTCACTTTTCTGAGCTAACTGCAATTTTCTTCAGTTTTCCCGTGTGTCTCTCTTCATCGGAGCTTCCTTATGTCACTTTTCATTATAACTCACTGACGTCACTTTATATCAGAACGCAATAGAAGCTACCCAGATTGACCCGTGTACAGAGGAAAGAGTATTGACCACACACACACACACACACAAACACACACACACACACACACACACACACACAATATTCTTCCATCTATTGTGTGGTGACTAAGTCTCCCTCATTGTCAGGCGGGGCCATTATCTATGTCCCCAGCATGTGTTAAGTAGCAAGGTGGGGGGAAGTGATGGTGGTCATAGTGATGCAGGTAGTGGTAGTAATGATAGTGGTGATAGTGGTTGTGATAATGGTGGTGTTGGTGGTGGTGGTGGTGGTAATAGTGGTGGTGTTGGTGGTGGTAATATTGGTGTTGATGGTGTTAGTGGTAATTCCGATGTTTGTGGTGGTAATAGTGGTGGTGTTGGTGGTGGTAATGGTGGTGGTAATAGTGGTGTTGGTGGTGTTAGTGGTAATTGCGATGTTTGTGGTGGTAATAGTGGTGGTGGAGGTGGTAGTAATGGTAATTGAGCACTCGTCAAGACCTAATAAAACGCGGAGAATAACGTCCGTAGAATTATCGGTGACGCTATCGCATTTTAACAGCTGGTTTGTTGTTTATCAAGTTTCCTCTTATTCATTTTCTACTTTTTATATTTCATCCTTTTTTTTGCCTTTTTTACCAATTTCTTTTACTTAATTTTTCTGTTTTTTTTTTAAGATTCAATTGATCGCCTTTTCGTCTATTTCGGATTTTGAAGACCAAACTAAACAAATCATTTATTTTTTGTTTTTGTAATCTGTTCTTCGCATTCATCAGATATTAAATATAAAATCGTCATTCACTATACATTACACTTCAGGTTTAGCGTCTACTAGTGAGGAAGGAAATCAATACCTTGGCAAACATCTAATTCCAAGAAAAACGACTGCAGCCTTGTCCGTGTGTGTGTGTGTGTGTGTGTGTGTGTGTGTGTGTGTAATCGATCCCTGTGTATCTTGCTGTAGTCTGGTACCTGTGGACATAATGAGTTACCTAGTCTGTTTTTTTCGTGTAATCCGGAATGTAATCTAAACTTAAGTGAACCTGCATCTCGTCTAATCTAAGTGTATTTCATTGTAGTAACCTTCTGGGTGTCGGTAATCCTGTGTGTCGTGTGAATTAATGGGCGGCGTAACTGGGTGTAGCGACGTCCTGGGTGTAGAGCCAACCTTGTCAAATGTGGCCATAATGCCTGAGGCGGAGTCGTACTGTATGTTTGTTGCTTACCCGCCCAGTCACTCCTCGACCCCCAGCGTGATAAAAGGCTCCAGGGAGATTTATTTGTTATGTATGGAAACAACGTAGATTTTGTGATAATTTCTGACAGTAGAAAAAATTAAGTGATTCAGTGTGAGAAGAAATGAAGAAAAATGATGAATATTTTTTTTTTTAGATTAATTACATTCAATGTTGTTATTACCGGTCATATAAAGACTAAGATAGAATTATATAATAAAAATACAGGTAAATTTTTTTACCTTTGAAACTAATTAAGGTGAATAAATTATCTTTGCTTCCGTGTATTTCTAAGCTTTATTAACAAACCTCTTTATTCACGTACTCAAGATAGGTCCAAACAAGAGATAATAACTATACAAAAATTATGGAAGGTTAGGTTAGGTTGTTGAAAGGGGAATTATATACCTGTAACACCATTAATTATACTGCTGGTGACCGTGGTTGGTGGGATCAAATTATACCAGTATTTATGTTGCTTCTTGGTTGATATTCCTACACGTTAGTTGTCTACCGTGTAAATCTGGGTGTTATATTTTGTCTCGGGTAAGTGAACGTATGAGAGGGACACACACACACACACACACACACACACACACACACACACACACACACACACACACACACCACTGAATGAAACACTACTGGGGGAAAAATTAATGACTCGTATCGTCATTATCAACAAGTGCGTGCGTGAGTCAGGTAACACGATCTTTTCCTTAGTGGTACAGGGGTCATATATACAGCTTGTGTAACTAATGGCGAATTGTGATAGATGTTGGGTTCATTGCTACTTAGGGGTTTGATTGGCCTCGGTGGCGGGGGAGCAACATTTTTACCTGTACGTAAATTAGAACACGCCAGGTAACATCAGACCAAGGGGAGACAGCGTCACCTTTTGAGGGCTGCCGAGTTGGGTCTAAGAGGACGCCAATGAAGATGAAATGAAGCCGAGGTTAAGTTGAAGCGCGGGAGGAACTTCTTGAGCCTCAGACAGTCAATTAACACCAATTAATACCTAAGGAGCGAATGGAATTATTTGAAACCTGGAGACCTGATCGAAAACGAGGTCGAGGTTTTCTTCTGTCGTCTTCGTCCGTCATCGTCCTAGTTCACTTCTTTATAATCTTCATCATCATTTAAAATTTAAATTATATCTAGCGCTTGTGAGACCTCACCTGGATTACGCATTTCAGTTCTGGTCACCGTATTACAGAATGGATATAGAATCCTTGGAAAGAATCCAGAGGAGAATGACAAGACTAATCCCGGGCATCAGAAACCTTGAGTATAGAGACAGGTTAAAGCATCTTAATTTGCACTCCCTTGAGAGACGTAGAGCGAGGGGCGACCTGATAGAGGTGTATAAGTGGAAGGCAGGGTTAAACAAAGGGGACATTACAAAGGTATTCAAACTATCCAACCAGGAGCGAACTCGTAACAGTGGTTTTAAATTAGACAAATTTAGATTTAGGCGTGAAATAGGTAAACACTGGTTTGGAAACAGAGTAGTGGATGAATGGAACAAATTACCAAATATCATCATTAACTCGAATACTCTGGATAGCTTCAAACATAGGTTGGATGCTTATATGAGCAATAGGGGTTGGGTATAAACGGGACTGCCCAGTATGGGCCAATAGGCCCGCTGCAGTTTCCTCCATTCTTATGTTCTTATTTCCCACTTCCTGTTCCTCTCCAACCATCCCTTTCTTCCTCTTCCACTTTATCTTTCTCTATTCCTCTTTCCTGTGCCACTTCACATTCATCTTCCTTTTCTCTCCTTCCCCCACTCCTCTCTTCATCATCTTCTCTCCTTCCCTCATCTTCCTCCTCCTCATCTCGCCTCACTATGTGTATGCTCAGGTAACTTGAAGACCCGACACAATAGAAACTCTCACTTGAGATTTATTAAAAATAATGCGCTTGTAACTACGACTAACTACGAGGGAGCGGTGATGGTGTGAGGGAGCAGTGATGGTGTGAGGGAGTAGTGATGGTGTGAGGGAGTAGTGATGGTGTGAGGGAGCAGTGAGGGTGTGAGGGCAGTGATGGTGTGAGGGAGCAGTGATGGTGTGAGGGAGCAGTGATGGTGTGAGGGCAGTGATGGTGTGAGGGAGCAGTGATGGTGTGATGGAGTAGTGATGGTGTGAGGGAGTAGTGATGGTGTGAGGGAGCAGTGAGGGAGTAGTGAGGGTATGAGGG
>NW_024730335.1:0-12299 GCF_018991925.1 Homarus americanus
TTGCAGGTAACTCAGAATCAGAGGATTTTCGCGAGACGATCCAGGACTGTTTTCTAAGTCAACATATAACCGAACCCACCCGGGGTAATAATATACTCGATTTAGTTCTGTCAAACAGAGAAAACCTCATTAGCAATGTCGAGGTAGGACACGAACTTGCAAACAGCAATAACAAAGAAATTAGATTCCAGTTAGATTTTCAGGGCAGACGTAAGGAAAATTCCACTAAAGTACCAGATTTCAGAAGGGAAAACTTTGACAGTTTAAAGAGGCAGCTGAGAGAGGGGGTGTCGCGCTTGGCTGTGAACCTGACAGATGACACCGACCTAATAACGAGATCTGAGATTGCCGAGTTCCACGACAATTTAAATAATGAGTTACTTAATGCACAAAGGCAGAACATACCATACAAAAAACTCAGATCAGACAACAATGACCCTAAATGGATAAATAATTATTTAAAGAATATCATTGGCCAAAGGAAGGCTATAGGTAGAAGGATAAATCGTGGCGAAATTTACCTCCGGGATTATTATAGGGTATTGGCGAGTTGGGTTAAAACCGAGATAAGGAAAGCCAAGAGGAATAATGAGGTAAGGATAGCAAGGGAGGCGAAGACAAACCCCAAAGGATTCTACCAAATGTATCAAACTAAAACAAGAGAAAAGATTGGACCAATACGGTCAGATACCTGCGAGCTCACTGATAACGACAGAGAAATGAGCAATAATTTGAATTAATATTTTTCAACAGTTTTCACCACCGAAAATTTAAACATGATACCCGGGGCACCGACTCTATTCAGAGATAGTGAAGAAAACAAATTAAACGAGATAGTAGTGACTAGTAACGATGTTAGTAAGCAAATAGACAAACTAAAGCCTAATAAGTCACCTGGTCCCGATGAGATATTTGCCAGAGTATTAAAGGAATGTAAAACAGGTGTAGTACCAGAATCCTGGGGGATTTTCAAGAAGGGGGATAGATCACTATCCTCTAACTACTGCCCAATCAGTCTAACATCAATAGTAGGCAAATTACTGGAAGCAATCATTTCAAACTCTATTCGAAATCACCTGGAGAAGCACTGATTGATCAATGACTCCCAGTATGGCTTCACAAGCGGAAGTTCATGTCTAACTAATCTATTAACATTCTTTTCATCAGTTTTCGAATAGGTGGACGAGGGGCACAATTATGATGTGGTATATCTCGACTTTAGCAAAGCCTTCGACAGAGTCCCCCACAAAAGACTAATTAGAAAGGTAGAAGCACATTGCATCAAAGGTAATATCCTTAAATGGATTAGGGCGTGGTTACAGGACAGGAAACAGCGAGTGAGCATTAATGGCACTAAGTCCCATTGGAGCAACGTCACAAGTGGAGTTCCCCAAGGCTCAGTACTTGGACCATTATTATTTATTATATACATAAACGACATAGATATCGGCATAGACAGCAACATTAGCAAATTTGCTGATGACACTACAATAGGAAGTGTTATTAAATCTAACGAGGACTCTGCAAAACTACAGGAAGATCTAAAAAAAATTTCGAATGGTCTGAAAAATGGCAGATGAAATTCAACGTTGACAAATGTAAAGTACTCAGTATAGGAGATGTAAACAGGGAAACCAGATACCAGATGAACAACGATGCCATAGAGAAATCCGACTGCGAGAGAGATTTAGGAGTAATGATAAGTAGGAACCTTAAGCCAAGTAAACAATGTGTTTTTGCTCATAACAAGGCTAATAAAGCACTTGGGTTCATACAAAGGAGTGTTAGTTACAAGACTAGCGAGGTCATCCTAAAACTGTATCTTGCTCTTGTGAGACCACACCTGGATTACGCAGTTCAGTTCTGGTCACCGTATTACAGAATGGATATAGAATCCTAGGAAAGAATTCAGAGGAGAATGACAAGACTAATCCCGGGCATTAGGAACCTTGAGTATAGAGACAGGAGCGAACTCGTAACAGTGGTTTTAAATTCGACAAATTTCGATTTAGGCGTGAAATAGGTAAACACTGGTTTGGAAACAGAGTAGTGTATGAATGGAACAAGTTTCCAAATATCATCATTAACTCGAATACGCTGAATAGCTTCAAACATAGGTTGGATGCTTATATGAGCAATAGGGTTGGGTGTAAACGGGACTGCCCAGTATGGGCCAATAGGCCCGCTGCAGTTTCCTCCATTCCTATGTTCTTATATTCTTATGTAAACTAATATTTTGAATGGTCTGAAAAATGACAGATGAATTTTAATGTGGACAAATGTAGTACTAAGCCTAGGATATGTAAACAGAGAAACTAGTTATCAGATGAACAACGTTGATAAAGAGAAATCCTACTGTAAGAAATATTTATGGGTAATAATAAGTAGGAATCTTAATCCAAGACAACAATGTGCATTTGCTCGAAACAAGGATAACAGTGTACTTGGATTCATACAAAGGAGTTTTAGTTTCAAGACAATCGAGGTTATCCTAAAACTCCGTCTTACGCTTATGAGACTTCACTTGAATGAATTATGCAGTTCAGTTTTGGTCACCGTACTACAGAATGGATATCAAATCCCTAGAAAGCATACGAGGAGGATAACTAGACTAATCCCGGGCATTAGGAGCCTTGACTATAAAGACAAACTAAAGCATCTGAATTTTCACTTCCTCGAGAGACATAAGTATAAACAAGTGATCGTGGCCCTTCGTGCCCAGTTCGCTATATAGTTCGACAAAACAGTAATGGAGGGAATATTTGGAAAAGTGCGCTCGCCCCTATATTTAATCATGGTCGTGGGTGTTATAATCATGGTCGTGGTTGTTATAATCATAGTCGTGGTTGTTATAATCATGGTCGTCGCTGTTATAATCATGGTCGTGGTTGTTATAATCATGGTCGTGGTTGTTATAATCATGGTCGTGGTTATAACCATGGGCTTGGTTATTATACTGTAATCATAGTCGTGGTTGTTATAATCATGGTCGTTGGTGTTATAATCATGATCGTGGTTGTTATAATCATGGTCGTGGATATAATCATGGGCGTGATTATTATAATCATAGTCGTGGTTGTTATAATCATGGTCATTGGTGCTATAATAATGGTCGTGGTTGTTATAATCATCGTCGTGGTTGTTATAATCATAGTCGTGGTTGTTATAATCATGGTCGTCGTTGTTATAATCATGGTCGTGATTGTTATAATCATGGTCGTGGTGGTTATATTCATGGTCGTGGTTGTTATAATCATAGTCGTGGTTGTTATAATCATGGTCGTGGTTGTTATAATCATAGTCGTGGTTGTTATAATCATGGTCGTTGGTGTCATAATCATGGTCGTTGGTGTTATATAACTGGCGGTCGGATTGTTAGCAACGGCGGTCGTGGCTGGCATATTCGGCGGTCGTGGTTGTTATAACCATGTTCGTGGTTGTTATAGTCATGTTCGTGGTTGTTATAATCATGGTCGGGGTTGTTATAATCATAGTCGTGGTTGTTTTAATCATGGTCGTGGTTGTTATATTCATGGTCGTGGTTGTTATAATCATGGTCGTGGTTGCTATAATCATAGTCGTGGTTGTTATAATCTTGGTCGTGGTTGTTAAAATTGGCGGTCGTTGGTGCTGGTAACCTGTTTTAAAGTAATCATGGTCGGCTGTGATATTCATGGTCGTGGTTGTAATAATCACAGTCGGGTTGTTATAATCATGGTCGGGTTATAATCATGGTCGCAGGGTTGTTATAATCATGGTCAAGAGACCGCGGTCGTGGTTGTTATAATCATGGTCGTGTTTGTTATTCTCATAGTCGTGGTTGTTAAAATCATGGTCGTGGTTACGATAATGGTCGTGGTTGTTATATTCATGGTCGTGGTTGTTAATGATCATAGTGGTGGTTGTTATAATCATATTCGTGGTTGTTATAATCATGGTCGCGTTTGTTATTCTCATAGTCGTTGTTGTTAAAATCATGATCGTGGTTACGATCATGGTCGTGGGTTATGATCATCGCCGGTTGTTATAATCATAGTCGTGTTACAATCATAGTCCTGGCTTTTATAATCATGGTCGTGGCTATACATTGCGGTCGTGGTTAAGATCACAGTCGAGGTGCTGGTAACTGCAGTCGGGTTGCTGTTATTAAATGGTCGGCTGGCTATAATCATATTTTGCCAGTGATAATCATAGTCGTGGTTGTTATAATCATGGTCGGGTTGTTATAATCATGGTCGGGTTATGACTGCGTCGGGTTGTTATAATCATAGTCGTGGTTGTTATAATCACATCGGGTTGTTATAATCATGGTCGTGGTTGTTAAAATCATGGTCGTGGTTATTATAATCATGGTCGTGGTTGTTATAATCATAGTCGTGGTTGTAATAATCATGGTCGTTGGTGTTATAATCATGGTCGTTGGTGTTATAATCATGGTCGTGGTTGTTATAATCATGGTCGTGGTTGTTATATTCATGGTCGTGGTTGTTATAATCATAGTCGTGGTTGTTATAATCATGGTCGTGGTTGTTATAATCATGGTCGTGGTTATGATCATGGTCGTGGTTATGATCATGGTCGTGGTTGTTATAATCATAGTCGTGGTTGTTATAATCATTGTCGTGGTTGTCATAATCAGGGTCGTGGTTGTTATAATCATGGTCGTGGTTGTTATAATCATGGTCGTGGTTGTTATAATCATAGTCGTGGTTGTTATAATCATGGTCGTTGATGTTATAATCATGGTCGTGGTTGTTATAATCATGGTCGTGGTTATGATCATGGTCATGGTTGTTATAATCATAGTCGTGGTTGTTATAATCATTATCGTGGTTGTTATAATTCTAGCGTATTGCCAGATACCCAAAGAATGTTCTATACTACTGAGGGTATATACAAACACTTGTTGTCTTTAAAAGTAGGTTCTATTCTCGTATGGGAGATAATATTACAGTAGGACACAGGAAGCCTGTGGGTACGCCACCAGGACTCGGTCTTAACTACCTCTACATCTATCTATGTATTACTACGCGCTGGCCTATACAGATGCCAGCATTCACAAGCTGAATACATAAAGTATAAATGTGATAATTTATATACATAATATGGTGCACAATAAATAGAATATTACATAGAATTAATACATGTTCTGTAATACTTTACTATACATAATTAATAATAGTAATATAACAATATACAGCTGAAGGTACTACTTTGTGTCCATATATATCATACACCTCCCTCCCCCCTATACGCTCATAGTTTCATCTTGAGCGGACCATTTGTTTCTGAGTCGCTCGGACCTGCGGAGTACTGGGGCAGAAACACAAGGTGGGGATGGATTTACTTTAGAGACATCAACATTAGGGGACTCAACTGGGGAGGGGTCAACACTAGGCAGCTCCACAGGTCGGAGGAAACGACGGTTCCTCCACCATACTCTACCACTAGGAAGACGCACTTGGTAGTCCCTGGACCGGCCAATACCCATGACAACCCCAACCTTGTCCCAGCGGTGAGATACCGGATCTTGAATCCTGATCTGCTGGCCGATACTCAACCTGGGAAGGGGGCGGGCATGACAGTCGTACCGAGCAGCGACATCTGCGGCTCGTTCTGCTGCACGGCGGTCACATTCTTCAGTCTTGGCCTGCCACTCTTGAGAAAAAGACTTCGGGTGGGCGGGAACACAAGACCTGATATGATGTCCGTATAGAACCTGGGCTGGGGAGCGTCCGGTGAAGTTCGGGGTGTTGCGTAACTCCAACAAACCTCGATTGAAGTCCTCGCAGTCGATATTTCCTGAGGGTGACACCTTAAGGATCAGGTGTTTCACAGTCTTGACTGCGGCTTCAGCGTGTCCATTCGCCTGGGGGTAGTGGGGCGAGGTCACGACATGACGGACTCCCCAACGGTCCATGAAGTCCCGGAACTCGTGGCTGGTGAACTGGGGTCCTCCATCAGTCCTGAGGCGGAGGGGAACACCAACTTCTCTGAAGTAATGCCTGAAGCTCCGGATGGTAGCAGTAGTCGTTGTATCACTACCACAGGGGACGACAACAGGCCATCCAGACAGTCGGTCGGCAATGACGAGGAAGGACTTCCCTGCAACTGCAAAGAAATCGGCCGACACAGACTCGAAGGGTCTTGAAGGGTTATCGTCGCACATTAAAGGTTCCTGTTGCTGGCTAGGTTGCAGAATCTGGCACGGTTCACAGGCACGGACGGTACTTGCAATGTCCGCGTTGATTCCGGGCCAAAATACAGTCTGCTTCGCCCGTCGCTTGGTGGCCTCCACTCCTCGATGGCTGTCGTGAAGGCGGGCCAAGGTACGGCGGCGTAGGGCAGCAGGAATAACTACTCGTGGACCATACAAGACGAGGTCTCCATCACAATAGAGGTCCTCGCGTATTTTCCAGTACGGGAGTAGCGATTCATGAAGGTCGTATCGGTAGATGGAAATCCCTGAGACACACAGTCGACGAGCCGGATGTAGGAAGGGTCGGCCCGGGCTGCGGTGCGGAGATCTTCAAGGGTCTTGTCTGCATCCGGTGCTGTAGACTCTTCTGATGTGAAGACGGCCTTCAATGAAACCACTGACTTGAGGGATGCAGCAGCTGTAGAACACAACATCTCGTCCTCTGGGGTGGGGCGACTGACGGGGGCGCGGGACAGGGCATCCGGGATGCACAACAGCTTACCCGCACGCCACACAGCCGTGAAGAGATAAGGCGAGAGCTTCTCTTTCAGACGTTGAAGGCGAGGATTTTCTACTGCATCCAAAGAGTAGTGATTGATTATAGGTATAAGGGGGCGATGATCCGTGAAGAGGGTGAAGTGCTGAAGTCCTATCAGGTAGAAACGGCACTTCGCCATCGCCCAGACAACAGCCAACATCTCCAGCTCAATCGTGGCATATCGGGTCTCAGTGTCCGTCAGGAACCGGGATCCACACTGAATTAAGCGGAGTTGTCCACCGCCATGGTCCTGCAGAAGGGCGTAACCAACGCCGTAGAGTCTGGAGGCGTCAGTCTGGAGGACGGTGGGTAGGGCTGGGTCGTAACAGGCGAGGACAGGTGGACTCACAAGGGCCTGCTTAACTTGCTGGAAGGCCTCTTGATGATCTGGGGTCCACAGGAATGTCCTCCTGGGGCTCAGCAGGGGGCGTAACGGCTGGGCTGCGGCGGAGATGTCAGGTGTGAATTCAGCCAGCTGATTGACCAGACCTAAAAAAGAACGGAGGTCTGTTAGGTTGGCAGGGGTTGGAAAATCCCTTATTCCACTTACTTTCTCCGGGTCAGCTGCAATGCCTGATGCTGAGAGAGTGTACCCACAGAAGTTCACTGATGGAGCGGCGACTACAAACTTGTCAGCGTTGAGGGTAATCCCGTACTTTCGACATCTGGTGAGAACTTCATATATCCGGGAGAGGTGGGCACAGTAGTCTTCGTCGTGGAGTAAGATATCATCAACCACCTTGACACAATTCGTGACTCCTTGAAGGGCCGCGTCACCACGTTGACAGAAGGCATCGCCCGTAGTGGCAAATCCCATGGGTCCTCTGCAATACTGGTATCTTCCAAATGGTGTGATGAATGTAGTCAAGTGTTGGTCTTCTTCAGCCAACTCGATCTGCCAATAACCACATAAGGCGTCCATAGTTGTAAAAAACTTCGCCTTCGGGTCCACACTTCGAACAGCTGCGAAGGGTGTGGGTGAAGGGTGGGCTGGACGGGAAACTTGTTGGTTAAGTTTTGACAGATCGGTGGTGATCCGTACTCCACCACGAGGTTTGGCGACGGGGACGAGAGGGTGGCACCAAGGTGAAGGTTCGTCTCCGGCCGGTTTGATGATTCCCTGAACAACCATGGAGTCAAGTTCTTGTCTAACTAGCTCCTTGTAGGCGTGAGGAATCAAACGAGGGGTGTGGATGGCAAAAGGTGTAGCACCATCCTTAAGATGAATCTTCATAGGTGGACCCACCATCGGCTTGAGTGGTGTGGATCCTAAAGATTTCTTATTAACCAACACGTCAGCAAACTCCTTGAGAAGGTAAGCTCTTGCGTCAGAAGGGGACGTGTTAGTAGAGATAGGGAATTCCTTCAACCTGTTGACATGGGTGACCTTTAAGATAGGTTTAGGGAACTCCTTGGAAATAATGGCCAATTCTTGACAATGGCCATATGATAAAAGCGGAGTCGGGATACCATTATGAACATCAATCCGGGCTGAGCAAGACTGCTTACCAAAGGTAAGGGTAGCCCAGAAAGATCCCAACGCTGGAGCCATCTTGGAACCATCAGCCGTCAGTTTCGTTGTCTGAGGAGGGGGCTGTAGGTTGCTCCGGGGTATTCCCAAACTTGCTAAATGTTGTGGACCAATTACTGAGACGTCAGCACCGGTGTCAGGTAACATCTGAAGACTGGATGACGAGTTACCGTAAGAAATGACGACATTGATGTGCTGGGGCGTCGTGTCTGTGGAACTACGTACACGACGGCAGGAACGACTGGACACAGCGTCTTGATGCTTGCCAGAAGGAGGGGGCGCGCCAGCACTACCTGAGGATGACTTCTTGGATCCTAGGTGGCGTCCTTTATGTGTCTTCTTACGACAACATTTGTCATAATGGCCCACACGACCACAAAGTCTACACTGAACTTTGCTAGCAGGGCACTTGACTGTGTAAGCCCAGTGACCCTGGCGGTCGCAACTTCTGCACACGCTTTAGCAGCTGGGCACTGGGAGGCATTATGCTGTCTCGCACAGCTGTTACACAAAGCTGCTGCTGAAGGTGTGGCTGGAGGGTGAGGGGTGGGGTTACCTTGCTGCTTCTTACCCTTTCTGTAGGAAGACACTGCCCTCACCTGGTCAGGCTGTGAGCGTAAAGCTGAAGTCGCACACCTGGCGGCCTCGTACGCTCGACATTTCGTAACAACATCTTGAAGGGAGGAAGTGGGGTCGAGGGAAATGAGACGCTGAACTAGCTCTTCATCTCGGACACCCGTTAAGATAATTGTCTTAAGTTGTGTTTCTTCACAGACTTGAGAATGTCCGGGACAAACATCAACTTCCTCTGAACACCTTTTGAGCCTTACAAAAAACGCGTCAAAAGATTCTCCATCAAGCTGTTTACATTGGAGGAGTTGTCTTCTCCTGAGTGCTTCGTTGCGCTGTCCCTTGACGTGTTCCTGCAACTTGTCGAGCACGGCCTCTACCGTCAGAGTTGTCGTAGGAGGCACTTGAAGTGTGTGCTCGAGAGTACGTTGTGTCTCTAAGGACAAGCACATACGAAGCTGGATCATTTGTTTCGGCTGTGATAAACTGGACAAGTCAACCATTGTTGCGTAGTCTTGCCAACGTCGACGCCATTCCCGAAACATCTGATAAGAAGCGTCAGACATCAGAGAGGGAGGCGTCTGTACTGCAGCCTTTTGAGGTGTTGTTCCGACTCTGGGAAATGAGGTACCAGTAACTCTAGTCGCATCAACATCAGTAGTAGCAGACGAATCTTGTACGGTAGAACGTTGTGGGGAGGCTAACAGAGAAATCAAAGCTTCAAATCTGGCTTGATCCTCCTGTCTTCTAAGGTCATCCTCACGTCTACGTATGTCTTCGAGTTCTCTGCGTGTTTGTTCCTCTTTGTGGCGTCGTCTTTCAGACTCTTTGTACCTAATTTCTTCCTCTTCTCTCCTTGCAATATCGTCCTGGCGTCGAGAAGTTTCCATCCACTTTATCAGTTGAAGGAGATCTGTGGACGCATGCATCTCAGGAGAGCTGGCTCGCGACGAGCGAGGAGATTCTGTGGGTGATTCGGCACTGTCACTGTGGGGGGCGTGGGGCGTAATCGTGGGTGGGGAGATGTCTCCCACACTAAAACTCGTAACCCCATCGTCCAGGGTATCGTTATGATCCCTGTGAGACATGCCGACTGCTTCTGTACTCTATCTGTGCAAAAGATCGGGTCAGCCCCTCGTAATCTATGCACAGAATTACAGAAGTTTACAGTAAGTCACAAGAAATCTTGTATAAGGTGAATGCGTGTGTGTGTTTGTGTGTCTGGCGGGAGGGGAGAGACTTGGCGCGCTGCCAGACGTAGGAGCGAGTGGCCAGCGTCGCGTAGCTCCTCAGTCACCCTCAGACCAGAGACGGGAGAGCACGTACTGTCGGGTCGCTCCCTTAGTCAGCTGACCGCAACTTGCACAGACAATTATGATTAAAATACACAGCACAACACTTCACAGCATAGCACTTCACAACACTGTAAGTCTAGAGGCTTGTAGTAGTCTTGCTGTCGGCTGAAGTGGAAGAGACGCCATAAACAGAGTCCCGGGGAAGGCTTGGTCCACTGAATCTCACTGAGAAATAATCACTGCGCCATCTAGCGTATTGCCAGATACCCAAAGAATGTTCTATACTACTGAGGGTATATACAAACACTTGTTGTCTTTAAAAGTAGGTTCTATTCTCGTACGGGAGATAATACAGTAGGACACAGGAAGCCTGTGGGCACGCCACCAGGACTCGGTCTTAACTACTTCTACATCTATCTATGTATTACTACGCGCTGGCCTATACAGATGCCAGCATTCACAAGCTGAATACATAAAGTATAAATGTGATAATTTATATACATAATATGGTGCACAATAAATAGAATATTACATAGAATTAATACATGTTCTGTAATACTTTACTATACATAATTAATAATAGTAATATAACAATATACAGCTGAAGGTACTACTTTGTGTCCATATATATCATACAATAATCATGGTCGTGGTTGTTAAAATCATGGTCGTGGTTATTATAATCATGGTCGTGGTTGTTATAATCATAGTCGTGGTTGTAATAATCATGGTCGTTGGTGTTATAATCATGGTCGTGGTGTTATAATCATGGTCGTGGTTGTTATAATCATGGTCGTGGTTGTTATATTCATGGTCGTGGGTTGTTATAATTCATAGTCGTGGTTGTTATAATCATGGTCGTGGTTGTTATAATCATGGTCGTGGTTATGATCATGGTCGTGGTTATGATCGGTCATGGTTGTTATAATCATAGTCGTGGGTTATAATCATTGTCGTGGTTGTTATAATCATGGTCGTGGTTGTTATAACCATGGTCGTGGTTGTTATAATTATGGTCGTGGGTGACGTAATCATAGTCGTGGTTGTTATAATCATGGTCGCGGTTGTTATAATCATGGTCGTGGGTGTTATAATCATGGTCGTGGTTGTTATAATCATGATCGTGGTTGTTATAATCATTTTCGTAGTTATGATCATAGTCGTGGTTGTTATAATCATAGTCGGTTGTTATAATCATGGTCGTCGTTGTTATAATCATGGTCGTGATTGTTATAATCATGGTCGTGGTTGTTATGATGGTGGTCGTGGTTGTTATAATCATAGTCGTGGTTGTTATAATCATGGTCGTGGTTGTTATAATCATAGTCGTGGTTGTTATAATCATGGTCGTGGTTGTTATAATCATAGTCGTGGTTGTTATAATCATGGTCGTTGGTGTCAAAATCATGGTCGTTGGTGTTATAATCATGGTCGTGATTGTTATGATCATGGTCGTGGTTGTTATATTCATGGTCGTTGGTGTTATAATCATAGTCGTGGTTGTTATAATCATGTTCGTGGTTGTTATAATCATGGTCGTGGTTGTTATAAGCATGGTCGTGGTTGTTATATTCATGGTCGTGGTTGATATAATCATAGTCGTGGTTGTTATAATCATGGTCGTTGGTGTTATAATCATTGTCGTGGTTGTTATAATCATGGTCGTTGGTGTTATAACATGGTCGTGGTTGTTATAATCATGGTCGTGGTTGTTATATTCATGGTCGTGGTTGTTATAATCATAGTCGTGGTTGTTATAATCATGGTCATTAGTTTATTTATAATCATGGTCGTGGTTATGATCATGGTCGTGGTTATGATCATGGTCGTAGTTGTTATAATCATAGTCGTGGTTGTTATAATCATGGTCGTGGTTGTTAAAATCATAGTCATGGTTGTTATAATCATGGTCGTGGTTGTTATAATCATGGTCGTGGTTTGTTATAATCATAGTCGTGATTGTTATAATCATATACGTGGATGTTATAATCATGGTCGTGGTTGTTAAAATCATAGTCATGGTTGTTATAATCATGGTCGTGGTTGCTATAATCATTGTCGTGGTTGTTATAATCATGGTCGTGGATGTTATAATCATATACGTGGATTTCATAATCATGGTCGTGGTTTGTTATAATCATAATCGTGATTGTTATAATCATAGTC
>NW_024730336.1:0-54232 GCF_018991925.1 Homarus americanus
ATGAGATGTTTTAGGCACTGGTGTGATTATAGACTCGTGTAGTGAAGATGAGTGAACAAGGTGTGAGTTTATTATGGCCACGTGTGTGTGTGTGTGTGTCAATGTCCAGTACCTGCCACGCCACACACCTACCTGGCCCACACTAAGAAGACTTAGTTTAGGAAATTACTTCGATAATAAATAAAATAAATATAAAATGATAACAGTACACTAGAGACAGGTGTAGTGGAGTCAGCACCCGTGGGTCACCACACACACACAATGTAAAAATGACGTTGCATTTCGCTTTCGCATTTAGGGACTTTGTAGCGCCTCACCCAGCAGGACACACCCACACCTTCAATGACTATACGACAGCCTTGCCACACCGGATTGGAGCCTTTGTCATTACTCTTTACTTTAACTGTGTTGCGTGAGTACCGAGCAACACGTATGAGGTCACGGTCACGCCTCCTGGGTCGTCTCATTCATTCAGAGTCCAAGTAGAGTACGAGGCAACAGCTGTGTACTCACCTTAATGTTTATTCACATCCCTCTTTTTTTTTTCAAGTGTTTACTCCGTCTTTACTGTTCATCTGTTTCAATGTTTTCATTTTATTTTTCTCGTCAGTAGTGGGTCAGGTGAGGGTAAGTCTTGAATCCATTGGTTGTTCCTCCAACTTTATCTTCTCTTTGGTCTCCCGTCCCCCCGCCACCTCCTCCCACAGGCACACACGCCGTAAGATCACCAGGGGACTGTTTGCCCGTCACCTCCCTGCAGCTATTACTCACACTGACGCGGTATTAACAGACTGGATCGTTCCGTTTATCCAATTGTTTCTCTGTTGGAGGTCTGGCGAGTACCTCTTAGTTCGCGTCACAGCCACTAGGGACAATTTTATCGTAACTTCGTCTTTAATCTTGTGTTTAATGTTTCCTCGTTAGCTGTGTGTTGTGTTACATTATTCACAGATCGTCCGTCTGACAGTCTATGTAACTTCCTGTATCTTCGATTCTCACTCTTGCCTTTTCAGTCGTGTACACATATTTTGTCGCAACCAGCAGCTGTACAGGATTTGCTTTTCGTATTAATAAATCAAACGTATTAATAAATCAAAGTCTTTTATGAAGATCAAAAAGTATCAACTGATGAAGACAAGAGCGTGTTGCTGAGTCATAGTTTATCAACATATCAAATAGCTTTTATTTAGAGGCTGGTACTTTACAACACATAAGGATTCTTGCTTACTATTTGAATTCGAAATAAAGAGCTTCACCCCAGCTCCTTCACGCTACGAGCTACTGTAAATAAACTGAGGTGGTACTATTACTCCGTTATTTTGTAAGACTTGGCTGTTCTGGCCACCCACCTCACCCAACCTGCTGGACAAGACGACCGGTTTTGAGGAATTTATTTAGCTGGTTCTTCGAGACAGGAGGGAGGACGGCGTGGCGGGCTGACAGGCGGCGCCCAGATAGAGAGAGGCAGCTGAGGATATAATGGACAGTCTTATTGTGTAATCACTCCTGGAGGCGGTAGAGCTGGGTGTATAACTTACGGTGTGTGTTTAGGTGAGAGATCAGGTGTTAACATCGAGACGATATTGACGTAACAACACTTAGGTAACACGTCAGGAGGCACCGTAAGGGCAGATTATACAGTATATCAATAACAAGATTTTCTGCACGTGATCGTCGTGGTGGTTTGGGCTTAGACACTACAGGTTTTTGTGAAGAGTTTTCCTGTAATTACCATCCTATTTTGACCTCCTTTGTACTGTAACTGAAGTGAACCTCTTGTATCATCACTACAGTCTAACACGTCATATTCGGCCCGCGGGTGATGGCTCAGAGAGAGTTAAAAGGAAACGTAAATATCGAAACCTGAATAACTATACTGTACTCTCGTTGTTTCCAAGGTTCACTGTGTGTCGTCTCTGTGATCTTGTCTTGGAGAGTATTAACCACTTTTCCTTAACTCTACTGTCCTTTTGTGCCCTATATCATCACCCCTCACCTCCCTCCTCACCTCTCAGTTCATCAGTGTCACCCCTCAACCCCCCCTCACTCCTCCTTCATATATCTCAGAGGTGGATGCTTGGTCTCCTAGCCTCCCTTAAAGGTCGTGGATCAGTGCCGGAGGTGATGGATGAGGTGGGTGGAGAAGGTGGGAGGCTACCGCTCTCAGGCCCAGGTAAGATCATCCGTCTACTACGCCTTCCACCACCACCACCACCACTACAGGTCGAACTTTTAATTCCTCTCTCTCTCTCTCTCTCTCTCTCTCTCTCTCTCTCTCTCTCCTTAATTACCTATACATATACTCCTGATAACACCTTTGCCTCTGACACCGGTAAAAACAATGTTATCTATTTAACACCTAATTTAATAATCGAAAAATACAGATATGAATAATAACAAAACAAAAATTTAGTGGATAATTAAAAACTAAACTCTCGTGCGTGATAAGATGGAGTAAAGATTATACAGTAGGTAGAGTCAAGATTATAGGGGCAAATAATCACCTCCCTCTAGCCTGTATCTGTGTGCGTTTGAAACCTATAATTACGTCTTTTATTGAACCGCGGTCTCATTAGCATGCCGTTCAGACCTCGCCTAATTAACCAGCGGCGGTAATTAATCTCCCTCGGTGCCGGAAAGCTATTTGAGGATAATGAAAGCTGGGAAGATAACGCCCAGGTCTACTTCGGCATGAGTCACGTGAACCTTGATTGATTGCCAGTGGGAGATGGAGAAGAGAAGATAAAAGGTGAGGAATAGGGAGAGAGAAGAGACATGTATGGGAACAAATCGGGAAGAAGAAATGTCGTGAGAGAGAGAGAGAGAGAGAGAGAGAGAGAGACCTCAGGTATGTTGTGGGTGATACTCGACATCTCCTCCTCCTCCTGCTCCTCCTGCTCCTCCTCCTCCTCCTCCTCCTGCCGCTGCTCCTCCTCCTCCTCCTCCTCCTCCTCCTCCTGCTCCTGCTGCTCCTGCTCCTCTTCCTGCTCCTCCTCCTCCTGCTGCTGCCTGCTGCTGCTGCTGCTGCCTCCTCCTCCTCCTCCTCCTCCTGCTCCTCCTCCTGCTCCTCCTCCTCCTCCACCTGCTCATCTCCCTCCTCCTCCCTGCTGCCTGCTCCCTCCTCCCTCCTCCTCCTGCTCCTCCTCGTCCTCCTACTCTCCTCCTCCTCTCTCCTGCTCCTCCCTCCTCCCTCCCTCCTCCTGCTCCTCCTCCTCACTCTCCTCCCTCCTCCTCCTCCTCCTGCTGCTCCTCCCTCCTCCTCCCTCCCTCTCCTCCCTGCTCCCCTCCCTCCTCCCTCCCTCCCTCCTGCCTGCTCCACTCTCCCTCCCTCCTCCTCCTCCTCTCCCTCTCCTCCCTCCTCCCTCCCTCCTCCTCCCTACTCTCCCTCCCTCCCCTCCTGCTCCCTCCCTCTCCCTCCTCCCTGCTCCTCCCTCCTCTTCCCTACTGCTCCTCCCTCCCTCCCTCCCTCCTCCCTCCTCTCCTCCCCTCCTGCTCCTCCTCCCTCCCTCCCTCCCTCCAGCTCCCCTCCCCTCCTCCCTCCTCCTCCTCCCTCTCTCCCTCCCCTCCCCTGCCTCTTCTCCTCCCTCTCCCTCCCTCCTCCTCCCTCCTCCCTACTCCCTCTGCTCCTCCCTCCTGCCTCCCCTCCTCCTCCTCCTCCTCCTCCCTCCCTCCCTCCCTCCTCCCACCTGCCTCCCTGCTCTCCCTCCCTCCCTCCTCCCTCCTCCTCCTCCCTCTTCTCCCTCCCTCCCTCTCTTCTCCCTCCCTCCCTCCTCTCCTCCTCTCCTCCTGCTCTGCTGTTGTTGCCACCTTCAGGTCACATTAACCATCTGTACCTGACGATGGTGGGAGACTCAACGTGTTGGTCCGGCTGTAAACGGGTACATGGTATCTATTCTCCTGAAGTAGGGGTAGAAGTTTAAAGGTATTACTATGTGTGTGTGTGTGTGTGTGTGTTTGTTAAGCAAGACGTACAATAGAACACTTACCGTCTTGGGTGGAGATTCAGGTAGCGGAGTTATCCCTGAAAGTGGGCTTGGTGGGCGGGCACAGGCACTGGCACCCTTCCCCCGGGCCCATCGTCACCACCCCGCCGCCCTCCACACACCCACACTCGCCCATATCTGTCAACACACACATCTCTAATTAGTGACTCAGGTGATAACAAAGGTTAGGTAATGTACAGATATCAAGTTATTTAAAGATTGATTACAAAGGTTGAAATAAAAGATAAGATGTTAATATGATTCATGCATTAAATATGATAAACAAAAGCTGAGGTGTTAAATATTTTACTAACACTTAGTAAAATATAGTAAAACAAAGCATCACATATGTAGATTTTTACTTAAATATTAATATCATAAATAAGTGAAAGGAATATCAATAAGATTCTCTTCAAGAAAACTTTGGATAAAAAAATTTAGTCAGGATCATTTACGAAAATAGTTCACTAAAAATACATCACGTACTGGTATTGTCTTGTATTGTATCGGTTATTATATATTGTGTTGTTATTTAGTTCACATAAAAGATATTAGTCTTCGTCTATAACAAAACTAAGTCAATTAAACAGGTAAATAGTACAGCAGGTGTTAATGGTTACAGCCCACAAGCCTCTGAGGGCCTCGTGAAGTTAATTTTTCTTAATTATCAACACAGTGTACAGTCACGCCTCAGTTGCTGCCACAAGGATTGAGAGGGTGAGGGATGGGTGAGGAAGGGGTTGTGAGGGAGGGGTGAGGAAGGGGATGTGAGGGAGGGGTGAGGAAGGGGTTATGAGGGAGGGTGAGAGGGATATGAGGGAGGGTGGGAAGGGGTTATGAGGAGGGTGAGAGGTTGTGGTGAGGAAGGGTTGTGAGGTGAGGAAGGGGGTTGTGAGGTTGCAGGGAGGGTGAGAGGGTTGAGGAGGGTGAGGGTTGTGAGGGAGTGGGGGAAGGGGTTGTGAGGGAGGGGTGAGGGAAGGGGTTGTGGGGGGAGGGTGGGGGGAGGGTTGTAAGAGGGTGGGGGGAGAGGGTTTGTGAGAGGGGTTGTGAGGGGGGTGAGGAAGGAGTTGTGAGCAGTGGGAAGGGTTATGAGGCTGAGAAGGGGTTGTAAGGGAGGTGAGAAGGGTTGTGAGGAGGTTATGAGTGCGAAGGTTTTGAGGTTGTGAGGTTGTGAGGAGGGGTGAGGAAAGTTGTGAGGAGGGTGAGGAAGGGTTGTGAGAGGGTGAGAGGAGTTGTGAGGAGGGATGCGGAAGGGTTGTGAGGGGGAGGGTTGTAGGGAGGGTAGGAAGGGATTTGTGAGAAGGGGTTAGGAAGGGTTGTGAGGAGGGTGAGAGGGTTGTGAGGAAGGGGTTAAGAGGGAGGGGTTGTGAGGGAGGGGTGAGGAAGGGGTTGTGAGGAAGGGGTTAAGAGGGAGGGGTGAGGGAGAGATGAGGAAGGGGTTGTGAGGAAGGGGTTGTGAGGAAGGGGTTGTGAGGAAGGGATTGTGAGGGAGGGGTTGAGAGGGAGGGGTTGAGAGGGAGGGGTTGAGAGGGAGGGGTGAGCAACAGGAGAAGGAACAATGGAGAGAGGGAGGAGGTGGTGGGGTTAGGATGATGGGGGGGGGGAGGGGAGAAGCCAGTAACGGTAGACAACGGACCAACGGACACAACAGATGGTTCACGGCCAATGTCGAACTGAGTCCCCCCTTCTTCCTTTTCTTCTCCTTTCTCTTCTCTCCTCCCCTCTCTCCCTCCCCCCCCTCTCCTCTCTCTTTCCATCCCCTCCCCTTCCCTCCCTAGTTTGTGTGTGTCAGTTTTTTTTCCGTTTTCTGTCAGTCTGTCTATCTGCATTCTGTCTACGGTCTGTCAGTGTGGCTTTATATTTATCTATCGGTCTGTCTCTCCCTGTGTGGTCGGGGACAGCAGGCAGCCTCGAGGAAAGATGGTCGTCAACAAGGGATTAAAGTCTCGCTATTTTCCTTGTCATGTGGAACAAAATTTACCTAACATATTTTTTGTAATTGGTTCTGTAATATTACGCTGTACTTCAAGTTCCTTCTGTGCGTACCTGTCTGTTGGCATTACTGTATCTGTTGTAGAAATGTATGCAATTGTCTGTTAAAATTTCCTGGTTGGGATTTTAGATGATCAGGTGTGTGTATGCATGATCATAACGGTGCACATGTGTTACCTGAGCAATGGCGGTGCACATGTGTTACCTAAGTACAGATATAACTCTTTCTCATACCTCAACCGGGTACATAAAGTTTTTCATAAGTTCATAGTTAATTGTATACAATCAATTCAATAACATAACATTGAAAATATACCTCGATGAACGAACTCTTTAGGATTAACTTCACATGAGATGAAATAAGTTAAAACAAAATATACGAGGCAACATAAAATGCGCAGTAAGGCCGGCCATCTTCTTCACTGATCGACTGTAACAAATAATAAATGAATAAATAAACCTGAATTTGGAACTGTACAATATAGTTAAATAAATAAACCTGAATTTTGAATTGTACAATATAATTCCGAATTCTTAAAGGCACCAATGTAGTTTTGTCACGCTTCTAAATCCATTGAAATACTTAGATAAAACTTGATT
Organism: Homarus americanus; assembly: GCF_018991925.1. Lineage (NCBI taxonomy): Eukaryota > Metazoa > Arthropoda > Malacostraca > Decapoda > Nephropidae > Homarus > Homarus americanus. The sequence goes on from NW_024730336.1 coordinate 6,576, forward strand.
TTCGACAAGGTGTTCGTCCCAGGTTTTATTTTTTCAGTCATCTTCTCATCGGTATCCAATCTTCCAACTTTTCCTTGTCCTTTATCTCTTTATTCCACGCTACGTATATCCATTAATTCTCCAGTTAATTCGATAACCCAATCTTCGATCGCTTCTCTCCCTGACATTCCATAAATGCCCCTCGTCTGTCAACACACGACCAATCCAGTTAGTATTTCTCCTGTTATCACACTTAATAGGTTCTGTCTCTCTCTGCAACCCTCGTCAGGAGAGCTTCGTTTATCATCCTGTCCACGTAATTAATCTTCTCCTTCCTTCCTTCATCTCTAAAGCTCTTAAGTGATCCATACCTTCCTTAGTTTCATATCAGAGTAGTGTAATCCTACATAACACAGTTTTCACATTTTCTTCCCGGTGTTGTTATGTCTTCGCTACAGTACAGTCATGATATACAGTTCCTATGTTGAAGTGTGTTGTTATAATCCCTGCAGACAAAAAAAACTAATCTAACTTAACCTAATCTCATCAAATCTAACCTAACTTAATCTAACCTAACATAACCCCCCTGACAAAATGCACACTAAAGCATTATAAGAGATGTGTGTCCAGGATTTTGGGTCGTTTTTATATCATGATGGAGGATGTCAAGTTATTCAGCATATATTTAGTATTTTCACCTCCTCTCCCCTTACTCCTCTCTTCCTACATTGTTTTCCCAAAATTTATCAGCTACAATTCTGCCATCACTAAAAAAAAAATAATAATAATAATAAAAAAATAAAAATAAAAATAAATAAATACAAAAGAATACCCTGTAAAGTAAACCATTCAATTTTCTTCATTTTACAGCAGACAAGCCTGAATTTAAGGGCACTCCATCGGCTACATCATTTCCTTGGTTAACGTTAGAGACTATACAACAATGACAAAACTTTCTGACATTTTACTTATATTCTCTGAGGCTAAAATTACCTAATAATCACTCCTAAAAAATAAAGACCTATGATTTTTCCTAGAATAATTATTTGGGAATAATTTAAATATTTATTTCCCTCACGTCACGATGATGATGATGAAAAACGTAATTTTATTGGTTATTTAAGTTATTTTTCATCCATTCAGTGAGTCCCTCGTAATGAACTTGATATATTGGAGACTATTCTACTAGGAGGAGGGTGGTGCACGAGATACTACCATTATAAACACATTATTTACCCAGTACCTCAGTCTATCCCGCTTTTAACATATATAAAGTCACGTTTATTGTCATGCAAGGTTATCTATTACCATGTAACATTTATGATATTGAAATTAAATCTAAGGATGCAGACAGACAGACAGACAGACAGACAGACAGACAGACAGATAGATAGATAGATAGATAGATAGATAGATAGACAGATATAGATAGATAGATAGATAGATAGATAGATAGATAGAGATAGATAGATAGATAGATAGATAGATAGATAGATAGAGAGATAGATAGATAGATAGATAGATAGATAGATAGATAGATAGATAGATAGATAGATAGATAGACCACAAGACTAGGATGCTATCAAGAATACTGAGAAGAAATATGGCGTATTACGTTAAAAAATATTGAATATATTAAAATCAAATAATAATGATAATAAAAATTTTAATTTGAGTCACAAAATAGATTAGAAAAAAATATGTAGCTGCTACCAATTGTATATAAACAACATTAAAGACTAAACTATGAATGCTAAGAAACTCAAATTATAAAAGTTACTAAAACTATAAGAAGCAGGAGTGAACGCATACCAGAGACACTAAAACTCCACGCCAAGGAATTTAAGGTACACAGACAGACAGACTTGAAATCAGGCCAAAATTATTCTTCCCATAGAGTAAGATGAAACAGAGGAAGATAAACATATCATCTATCCTGCTGACAAAAACTGGAAAATCGAGAGAAAAAATAAAACAAATTAACACAAAACCTTACGAAACAGTACAAAAAATACACAAAATTTAAGATCAAAACCTTAAACTTCATAACAGAGAGAAGAAAACTTACATCAGAAGACAAGGACAATTGTGACACATCATCTCCTGGTAGTTAATAGTAAACGACAACCTGACATTTCTGGCGCCTCAGCAGAACGGGAGAAAACAACAACGGGAAAGACAGAGAGAAGACGATTCGTGACCTGATGTGTCTGTCTCAAGGACACACCTGGATTGCTGGACGTGGGACTGGAAGTAAACAGGAATTTGATCTGAAAATATTTAATGAATCAATTTTTACTTTACTGTCTTTATTTAGTTATTTGTCTATCTCTTTTTGTTTTTGTTTTTTGTTTTTTTTAATGGGTATTAGCCCACCCGAACACAGGCCACCGACCCACATCAGGGCCCGGGGGGCGAAAACGTAATACGTAACAATAATAATAATAATAATAATAATAATAATAATAATAATAATAATAATAATAATAATAATAATAATTCAGATAAGTAAAATTTATAATAAAAAATACAAAAATAAAAATAAAATAATAATAATAATAATACTGAAAACACTGCAATAATAATAATAATAAATAACAATAACAATAACAATAACAATAATAATAATAATAATAATAATAATAATAATAATAATAATAATAATAATGATAATAAGGAACCATAAAGAAATTAAAAAAAAAAGATCATTAGTGAGAAACGATATACGTATGTTGTGTTGTTAATAGCAAGAGAAACAATTGAGACCCCGCAATTGTGTGTAAGTGAGGCAGAAAGTCAGATCAGCAACCTGGGACTTGGTCACAATTTTTGCAATGCCATATAGCAGCAGGGTCTACCATTACACAACACATTATGCTTCCAATATCTTCCCAGGCGGTAGTACCTCCCTGTTTGGTAGCTGCCTACTACCTATTCTATATACACCTGTCTTCAACTTCGACTTTTCTTGTTTTTTCGTTGGCAAATTCTTCAATGACATTGTCAAAAACTATTTCATCTGTCAATTATCGCTCTATAGACAGTATGGCAAGATTTCTCAACCGCAAGGTGCTCATAGTAGATCTTAAGTAATTCTTGATCAGTTTTAGTTTCGAAAAACTCCTCTCACAGGTAGCAACACTAACAGCAATTGTGAGGAAAATCCTCAGCATTATTACTATATTTGGAACCGAGTTCCCAAGGTTATACTTTTGAATAAACTCCAAAAGTTCAAGGGGGCCTTCTTTCCACGTCTGTATTCTGTCTTTTATAGTTATAGCAGCAACAGCAACAAAATGCTGAAGTCTTTTTCTCTCAACGATGAACTCCTCTTTATCAATGTCGTCGTGATCGTGATCTATTTTACACTCATATTTATCATCCAAAAGATTCAATGGGGTAAGGAAGGCATATTTCTCAGCAAGTTCATGAAGCTGTTGAAATCTCAAAGTTATTTCTTGGATCACTCTGTCCAGCGAAGAAAACATTTCTCTCCTCAATTCAATGTCGTATGGCAATTCAGCATCTCGTGATCCTTCACTTTTGGGGGGCGGCACTTTTGGGTCTGCTCATCACCCATATCTGCAGCTACTGGAGACGTTAATCCTTCCCTTTGTATCGGCGGCAAGTTAATCCTCGTCGTGTCTGACCTAACACCTGACCCACACCACATGAGCTCACTGGCGTACTTGTTTGAAGTTGTTTCCTTAATCCTCAACAGGTTACAGGTTGTGTGTGTGGCGGGGGGCCTCATAGCAAGGGTGTAGCTCATGACGTGGCCGTGATGATGTGGGTCAGGTGTTAGGTCAGACACGACAAGGATTAACTTGCCGCCGATACAAAGGGATGGATTAACGTCTCCAGTAGCTGCAGATATGGGTGATGAGCAGACCCAAAAGTGCCGCCCGGGGCGGACCGCCACCCTCCCCCCCCCTAGCAACGCTAGTGGACCTTCCCTCAGGCTGTTGCTGCTACTGAAGCTGAGAAACCGCTCAGAGAGTTTTGGAAGGACTACAACATTTTGAAATGTATAAAGAACAGCATGGGATGAGGTTACAGGTCAGTGCATGAATGGAATATGGAAGAAGTCCTGAAAAGATATGTGAACAGTTTCAAAGAATTTAATGAAGATGAAGTAATTTCTGAGATTAGTAACAAGATGGTGGAGTTGGCTAAACAGCTTAAGTTAGAAATTGATAATTTTTTTTTCTTTATTATTATTTATTGGGCACTCCCCTACAGCCTTGTGCAAGGTGAAGCGCAGAAGCGTTTACAGTGCCCAACAGGGCAGCATGCTAAGTTCATGCTTGCCTTTATGTCTCATGAGTTAAGGGCGTAGAAGCCTGAAGAGTCAAGGGCATAGACGCCTGGAAAGTCAATGATTTTATGTCATCAAGTTATTGGAAGCTCCAACAACTTGTCCCTGAATACGAATTCGCAACTTTCGATTTACAGCAGGTACCTACTGTGCTGCTAGGTGAACAGGGACTAATGGGGGCTAGGAAGTATGTCCAAACAACTTCCACCGGCCCGGGAATAGAACCCGTGACATCTCGCTTGCGAAGGCAAGAGCGGTACCACTCTACAACCAGCACCCCCGAAATTGATAATGAAGATGTTGAGCAGTTGGTTGAAAGTGTAGCAGAAGAGCTAAGTAACGAGGATCTTATTAAACTGGAGGCACAGAAAATTGCAGAGGAAGAAGAGAGTCAAATGTAGAAGAAGAATCTGCACTCCCAAAAAAAGTTTCAGTGAAACAAATGACAGAGGCATTTGTTACTATTAATAAGGGGATGAAAATTTTTGAAGAAATGGATCAAAATGTTTAGCGTTTTGCCAAAGTTGACAGATTGACCCAAGATGCATTTGCTTGATACAGGGAGATTTACAATGAAAAGAAAAGGCAAACTGTGCAGTCTAAATTGGACAAATATTTTAAGAAGTCCCCCACTGCTGCCTCTTCACTCCCTCAAGATGATCCAATACCTTCAACCAACAAGTACATTAACCTATCTGAAGAAAGCAGCATTGATGACCCACCCAGCCCTGTCTCCTGCTCTGCTTCAGCCAATTAATGTAGTCTCCATGTTTAATTAAAAAATTATTGAGGCCCCGTGTGCATTCAGCTGACTACATTAAAGGTGAGTGCACAGTAACACTTTATTCATTATTGATTACTTTTACTGAACTGTATTTCATTTTAGATTTTCTATGTATGATAATTATTTAATGTCTTTGCCTCCAGGTGTAGTGTTACTCCCTACCAAACGTTCCTAACTCATGTGGCACCTTGGCACTCTCACGTGGCACTGTGGCACTCTCGGGAACTGAGTGATAAGGTTGTTTCCTATTGGTTGTTTTAGTCAATATTTGTTTATTAATGATAACAAGAGCTGTCATCAAGGTTTATAATGAGGTGGTGGGGAGGGAGGAGGAGGAGGTGGTGGTGGAGGAGAGGGAGGAGGTGGTGGAGGAGAGGGAGGAGGTGGTGGAGGCGAGGGAGGAGGTGGTGGGGAGGGAGGAGGGGGAGGTAGGAGGGGGAGGTAGAGGAGGGGGAGAAGGAAGGAGAGGGAGAGAAGGTGGCAGGGAGGGAGGGAAGTGTAATCCTCCTAACCCAACCTAAGTCTGGTGGACCGAGAAAGACTACCCCAGTGGACGATGAAAGACTCATGGCGACACAGCCTCCCATGACAGTCACCATTAAAAACAGCTTCAAGTTGACGTTTCTGCAGGAACTGTGAGAAGGAGGTTACATGAGGCCGGGATACACCACAGGACTCAGGCAATTAAGGAAAGGTTAGATCGCCATCGTACTACCAGCCTCCCGTTTACCGGCAATACGAGGGTGAAGACAGACTTTTGGGGTCAGGTGATCTTAGATGAGATGACCTTAGCATCCACCACCCAGGGTCCTCTCCACTGTGGCGGCCAAACACCAGGTTATCAACGTCACATCATCAACAAGGTGGCAAGAAGCGAATCATGTGACAGTCAATGTTTGGGGCTTGTTAAACACAGACAGCATCATGGGTGAACTAACTCAGATTAAAGGAAGAGTTAGCTCTGAAAAGTATTTGGATATTTTGGAATGTGGTGATCTCAGTCACTGTCTACGCTTTACTATATCCAGAGCTCATAATATTCAAGGAGGTGTGAATAATGATATCCTATTCCTCTTAATTATGGTCTATAAGGATATAATGTAATTGTATTTATAAATTCCTGATTATAACTACAGTATTACCCCGCTTTGCACGGTTTCGCTTTACACGGTTTCACTTTCCGCGATTTCTCATTTACGCGGTACCTCGCCAGAACCGGACTTTCACTTTCCACAGTGCATCTACTCATATACGCGGTGAAGTATATTTTTTTTTTATTTAGCTCATAAAATTCATACAAATTACCCGGCCAGAATATAATTTACATTGTTGGAATTCTTACAATATGATGATCATTTTGAATATAAACATCATGGATTTTGCATGAGACATACAAATTTTAGATCTAATGTAATAATTTGGTTTACACAAAGCAAATATTTTATCTTTTGTGCAAAATATATGAAGTTTACATTCAAAATATTACCTGACCTGCAAGGAATCCAGAAATGTCAATTATATTATCCTAACTTTAGTCTGAGGTATGATTTATTACCAAACGTTAAAATCTAGTGTTTTCACCCAAACATTTCTCACAGAGGTAGGAGCTAGTGAGCTGGGAAGAGGGGGGGAGGGGAGATTTGAGTCCATTATTTGAATGGACATTAACCTGGCGACTGTATTTCTCTTAAGTATTAATTGTGTGTGCATACCATCATAAAATTAAGATGTTATTTTTAATACAACATAGGTATTGGGTCGGAAAAAGTGGAGTTTGGGGGTCGCGCCAATCTCTATTGGAATTAACCCCATATGTTCTGTTGTTCACTTTACGCGGTACCCCGTGGGTTCAATTAACCGCGTAAATCGGGGTACTACTGTATGTAAAGTACTTGAGAGTATTATCAGAGATGCTGCGATGGAACATCTAATACGAAACAACCTTGTAAAGGATTGCCATCACGGTTTTATGCAGGGGCGCTCCTGCTTAACACAATTGCTCAAGGTATTGGATATTTGGACCCATATTCTGGAACAGGCTGGTAATATAGACAATATTTACATAGATTTTGCCAAGGCTTTCGCCAGTGTACCCCATGAAAGGCTAACAATCAAACTGGAAGGGTACGGAATTCGGGGAAATGTCCTAGCGTGGATAGAAGACTTTCTACATGACTCCAAGCAGTGTATTGGGCCTGCTGTTGTTTGTTTCATAAGCAATCAAAATTCTCCAATAAGTATGAGTGTACAAAACACAGTATCACAGACCTGACACTACAGCACAAAATGAGTTGAAAGAGTCTAGTATTTGTTTTCACAAGAAAAGAAAAGAAAAAAATCATAAATGTTTGGATATGAAAAAATATTTAATTTTCTCCATTTAGTGCAAAAAATTAGTTAACAGAGAGAGAAGGTGAGAGAGAAGGTGAGAGACAAGGTGAGAGAGAGAGAGAAGGTTAGAGAGGTGAGAGAGAGAGAGAGAAGGTTAGAGAGAAGGTGAGAGAGAAGCGTTCTCTAAGTTACATAAATTGGCTTTTAAATTCCCTTTTTATTGTATAATTTTATCTTTTATTTAGATTTTATTTGCATTAAGAAATTAAAAATACTCTATTTTATGATATTTTAAACCTTTTATATTTTTGGATCACCTGAAGAGTTTCCACCAAGACGTGTGGAATGCTATCATTCTTCTTCACTACACCACAGTCATCATTGTACTCTAATTGGAATTTGTTTTTTTCAAGTAAAACAATTTAAAAAATAATATTCGTGTGAATATAATCAAATAAATCAGTACTTGTTCCATAAAATGTAATAAAGAACAAAGAAAACAATTAAACAACAACAACAAAATTTATTAATGTTTTACAATTTATTATATTTGGGTTGACGCGACTGATCAGCAATTGTATCAGTAATGGTCGTGGAACCGCGGTGCCTGACGACTGCGGCATCGTAGCTCTGAGCAGTTGTGACAGAGGCCTTGGAATCGAGGCTCTTCGCGTAACCGCCGCTCTTCATAGAACCGCTCGTCACGGCGCTTGTGGAACGGTTGCTCCTCGTGGCGCCTGTGGAACGGTTGCTCCTCGTGGCGCCTGTTGAACTGTTGCTCCTCGTGGCGCCTGTGGAACTGTTGCTCCTCATGGCGCCTGTGGAACTGTTGCTCCTCGTGGCGCCTGTGGTCCTCGTGGCGCCTGTGAGGTTCCCGGCAGGGTGTAGCTGGTGGTAGCATGTGGGTTATGGTCTGTGTTCTGGAGGACACCATCTCCAAATTAACAGAGATGATGAACTGATCAGGGACCCAAATCACAGCCTTAGGTGGGTACTCCTCAGCGTCCATGGTGGGGTCGTATTCAAGGATCACCCTGGGATTAAGCCACTCCAGGTGATTATTGGGTATGAACACCAATAAGGCATCTTGACCCTTACCTTCAACAATTGCAAAGCGCATGATGGTGATGGTTGGTTTCTTTGTAATGTCTGGTGAGGTCAATTTCAAAATTCCGGACTTGGTTCAGTTTTAAACTAATATGGTTGGAATTTTACAATATTTGAATTAATATTGAGGACATGAAGTACTAGTGTAGTGAAGATGTACTAGTGTAGTGAAGATGTACTAGTGTTGTGTAGTGAAGATGTACTAGTGTAGTGAAGATGTACTAGTGTTGTAGTGAAGATGTACTAGAGTGTAGTGAAGATGTACTAGTGTTGTAGTGAACATGTACTAGTGTAGTGAAGATGTACTAGTGTAGTGAAGATGTACTAGTGTTGTAGTGAACATGAAATAGTGTAGAGAAGATGTGCTATTGTTGTAGTGAAGATGTACTAGTGTAGTGAAGATGTACTAGTGTAGTGAAGATGTACTAGTGTTGTAGTGAAGATGTACTAGTGTAGTGAAGATGTACTAGTGTAGTGAAACTGTCCTAGTGTAGTGAGGTCGTTCTCCTACACCTCCCTGGTTGGATACGAACTGTTATGGCTGACGGAAGAGCTTCAGCGAGCAGGTCGCTTATTAAATGACTGAATTGGGTGGTGGATACAGCAGACACAGCAATGTAGCCCAGGGTACTGCAGGAGGACTGTTGTCGGATTTGGAGCTGTCCAGCAGCAGTGAATGTGACGAACAAGAGCCGTTTAAAGTTGTTAATACGAAAAGAAGAATAAAAGGAGGAATAGAGAAGGTACAAGTAGTGAAGATAATATTTCCCTCTTGGTGGATAAGAGAAAGAAAATTGATGGTGTGAGTCATTCTTCAACCATGATCAGTACAACGAGTTTAAACCCCATTGATGGTGTAGACGGCAGCAACTCATCAAGGAGGCCACGTCTTTACTTCCCCAAGAATAATGGCCTGGATTTTCATGATGAGGTAAAGTGCTCAGTTAGACTCGCTAAGTGCCATCAAGTGCTCTTTAAAGAAGGTAAACATATTCCTTATATTACTATGAAGGATGAGGCAGCAGTTAGATATTTAACTACAGAAGGATTTGAGAATGTAGTGATGAAAAAGCCTGTGGAGTCCATTGGGAAATGTATGAAGATCATTCTTTTTGATTATCCTGTTTACCTCGACCCCGTGGATGTGTTGGCTGACGATAGATTTTTTGGGGCCAAGAGACGTGTAATTAAAATTGATGGAGAACTAGTACCTATGCCACAGCTAATTGCGCTAATCAAAGGTCCAGCGCCAGAGAAGGTCTTTGTGAGATGTGTGGGATATAAACGGGTTGCTGTCTACAACGAATCTCCAGTAATATGTTATAAGTGTTACAAGTGGGGGCATATGGCGTGGAAATGCCATAATGATTTTCGGTGTAGATTCTGTGGAAAAATGCATGAATCTAAGGTGTGTGGAGATAAAATGGCACTCATTGTTCCTGTGCCTAAGGGTGATAGTGATCAAAGACCCATATCATTTACATCTTGTCTATCTACAATGATGGAGCGAATGGTATTAAATATATTGTATACAATTGATGGTCTCTTGTCTAGTAATGTGTTTGGATTTTTAAAGGGTAAAAGCACTACAGATTGTGTGATTAAATGTCTTAGTAATGCTAATGTCAACTGTAGACTGTTTGCAGACCTTAAAAGTGCCTTTGATACGGCAAATAAGGAAGTGATCTTAGAAAGTCTTGTATAAATGGGAAATTATTGATGTGGATTACAGATTACTTAACTAACAGAAAAGTGAGTGTCTGGTTTCAAGGTCATGAATCGGAAGAAAAAGTCTAGGGTTGGGTACCCCACAAGGTGGCGTTCTTAGCCCTATGCTTTTTAATATTCTTATGAACAGAATGGCTAGTTACAAATTTCAGGGCGAGTCCCAAGTAATCATTTATGCTGATGACATTCTGATCTGATGTAAGAATGAGGAAGATATGTCTAGGGTCATTGATCAGCTGCAGTATCTTTGTCTCTCCTTGGGACTGGTCATTAATTAAAATAAAACCAAATCTCAGTGAAGGGCAGTAAATGGAAAAGAATTTTGGCTAAATGGAATAAAATTGCAAAAAGTATCCAGTTACAAATATCTGGGAATGTTTGTGGGTGTAAATAATAATGTTAAGGATCAAATTACTTATGTCAAAAATATATGTACAGCTCGGCTAAAACCTCTGAAAGTTTTGTCAAATAGAGCAAATGGTGTTGGTATACCAGTTTTAAGATCTATGTACGTACTTGAGTACAGTTAGGAGTATCATTGATTATTTAGCTCCAGTTCTAGCTTCTTACTCAGGAAAAGATCTTAGGCCATTAGAGCTTATTCAGAATGAAGCAATGAGGATTGTGCTTCGTTGTCCAAAGACGACAAGAATAGAGATTATGAGGATGGAGCTAAATGTCCCGAGCATAATACACAGAATTAGAGAGTTAACTGTCATTTCTACTCTAAGGCTTATTAGGCGTGGTGATGGGTATCTGAAGTCTGCTGTTGATAAATTTACTTATGCAATAACTAGTAATTTTAAGATGAATACTTATACTAAAAAACTTTGTCAGATGTTGTGTGAATATAATATTGTAGATTTGTGTGAACCTTTGCCAAACAAAGTTTATTTGAAACCTTGGTTCATGGAGAGTGTATCTGTGAGAATTGATAAGCTAGAGTTAAAAAAAAAAGAATGTAATCCTTTTGAGTTACGGCAAATATTCCTTGAGAAAATATCTGAGTACAGTCGGCCCTTAACATACGCGGGTTTAGCATTCACGGATTTGCAAATATGCGGATTGCCCCGCCGGAGGAATATTCTGTACATTGAAGTAATTGAAGTACATTCAACTCGCACGCGGCACCGAACACGGGACACCGCCCGCTCCTGCAACCTCACACACAAACGCATAGCTCTCCCTTACTCAGTCAGTCTCGCTGTAACCACGCTTGTGTTGACATCAGCATTGTAGTTGCAAAAATATTACAATTCCGTGAATGTATTATATCAAGCACAGTATGAATAGAATAACACTAATATAAGAGTATTTTAACCGAAAACTACTAAAAAAACGAGTAACATATCTTGAACATCGGAAGGTTAGGTAAAGTCTTTTGTTTTCATGTAGTTGATCCTAATTTACATTGAAATGCATTACGTTTCAGCAAAACTACTACAGTGAACCCTCACTTTACGCGGTCAATTGAACCCACGGAGGCCCGCGTAAAGCGAGAAACGCGTAAAGTGAACAACATAACATATGGGATTAAATGAAATAGAGACCGGCTGACCCCCAAAGTCCACTTTTTCCGACACAATACCTATGTTCTAGTAAAAATAACATCTTAATTTTATGATGGTACATGCACACAATTAATACTTAAGAGAAATAGAGAAATACAGTCGCCAAGTTAATGTCCATTCAAATAATGGACTCAACTCCCTCCCCCTCTTCTCACACTCCTGGCTCTTCCCTCTCTGAGAAATGTTTGGGGGAAAAACCACTAGATTTTAAGGTATAGTAATAAATAATACCTCAAACTAAAGTTAGGGTAATATAATTGACATTGCTGGATTCCTTGTAAGACCAGGAATATTTTGAATATAAATGTCATATATTTTGCACAAAAGATAACATATTTACTCAGAGTAAACAAAATACTTAAAGTAGATATAAAATTTGTATGTCTAATGCAAAATCTATGATGTTTATATTCAAAATGATCATCAAATTGTAAGAATTCCAGCAATGTAAATTATATTCTGGCCGGGTAATTTGTATGAATTTTATGAGCTAAACAAATATCTTCAGTGAATAAAAAAAATATATTCTTCACGACACTATCTGTCAATCAAAGTACCCCACCTTGCCTCTCCCCCTCTTCCAACCTCGCCAGATGGTCGGTCGGTCCCTCCCTCCCCCCCACCTACCACCAACCTTCCCTACCAGAGAAATGTGTGGGAGAAACCAGAATATTTACCTTTTTAGAAATAAATAATACCTCAGACTAAAGTTAGGATAATATAATTGACATTGCTGGATTCCTTGTAAGACCAGGAATATTTTGAATATAAATGTCATATATTTTGCACAAAAGATAACATATTTACTCAGAGTAAACAAAATACTTAAAGTAGATCTAAAATTTGTATGTCTAATGCAAAATGTATGATGTTTATAATCAAAATGATCATCAAATTGTAAGAATTCCAGCAATGTAAATTATATTCTGGCCCGGTAATTTGTATGAATTTTATGAGCTAAAACAAATATCATCAATAAATAAACAAAATATACTTACCGAAATACTATCTGTCAATCAAAATACCCCACCTCCCCCCCTTTTCCCACCTGCTCCCTGGGTCCCTCCCTCCCTCCCTACCCCTCACCCTCACCTTCCCTCCCTACCAGAGATATGATTGGGTTATAACAGTATATTTACATTTTTAGTAATAAATAATACCTCAGACTAAAGTTAGGATAATATAATTGACATTGCTGGATTCCTTGCAAGACCAGGAATATTTGGAATATACACTTCATATATTTTGCACAAAAGATAACATATTTGCTCTGAGTAAACAAAATACTTGCATTAGATCTAAAATTTGTATGTCTAATGCAAAATCTATGATGCTTATATTGAAAATGATCACCAAATTGAAAAAATTCCAGCAATGTAAATTATATTCTGGCCGGATAATTTGTATGAATTTTATGAGCTAAATAAAAAAATTATACTTCACCCGCGTATATGAGTAGATGCACCACGAAAAGTGGGAATTCCGGTTCTGGCAGGGTACCGCGCAAATGTAGAAACGCGTAAAGTGAAACCGCGTAAAGCTAGGGTTCACTGTATTTATTTCTGAGCATATGGAAATGTAATATTTTGCTGAAATGACGTATGTATTACAGTGGAAAGTGACGAAAGCAATGACTTTCGCTTTCTTTCGTTCAAAAGATGTTACCGTAATTGCTTTTCGAATGGTTTTCAGTTAAAAAACTGTTGTATTTCAATAATATTCTATCCTAATTCACTTGTGATGCAACAGTTTTTTTAATTGAAAACCATTTGAAAAGCGATTACGGTAACATCTTTTGAACGAAAGAAAGCGAAAGTCATTGTGTTCGTCACGATTTTATCCCACTTTCCACTGTAATACGTACGTCATTTCAGCAAAAATATTACATTTCCGTGAATGTAGTTTATCAAGCACAGTATAAATAGAATATCATTATAATATAACAGTATTTTAACCGAAAACTATTAAAAAAACGAGTAACATCTCTTGAACATCGGAAGGTTAGGTAAAGTCTTTTGTTTTCGTCATGTATCTTATCCTATTTTACATTGAAATACATCACGTTTCAGCAAAACTACTATTTATTTCTGAGAATATATTCATTCAGGCACAGTTTAGGTAAAATATACATGTGCTGTAACATTTTTTAATTGAAAACGATTCGAAAAACACGTACCCTCTAGCCCTGTTCAAGGAGAAGACTGGGAGGAGCTGTTTGGTGCTTAAGACGATGACAAGGAAAATGATTTTGATGGATTTTAATGAAAATATTCAGAAAGACCCTGGCACTGTCAAGGAAAGTGGCTGCTGAAAGCTTCCAGGACATGGCAGAGGACGAGATTAGGAAGCTAATTGAAGAGCACGACACTGAGCTGACCGAGGAGGATCTACAGGAGTTAGTAGACTCAGGCAAGGAAGAGGAAGAGGAAGAGCACCAAGAAATAACGTTGGAGAAGTTGGGGGAGATGACCAGGAATATTGAGGCACTGAAAAACGTGGCCTATAGTATGGACCCCTCAATGGTGCGTGCCCTGAAATTCATGCGAGGGATGGATGACGTTTTTGCTCCATACAAAAACATCATGGAAGAAATGAAAAGAAAGAGACCACTCCCCATCACCATGTTCTATGATCACCGAAGGAGAGATTTAACACCATCAATCACTGGCGGCAATGAGGAAGCAGCTGAATCCACCGTCGCCCCCACTTCACCACCCGTTATGGAACTGAGTGACGATGAGCCCGATGACCCCCGTCCTGTCGCTGAGGATAGGTATGGTACAGTAAAGTGAAATTTTTATCTCTTTTTTTTAATAGCTTTTCTTGTCATTTTTATTGTTTGTAAAAATGCACAGCACAGTACAGTTCAGTACTGTACATAGGCAGTTATTCACAAAACATTTGTGTTTGTTGTCGGCAGAAGTGACGGTGAGGAGGTGGAGGAGGCGGAGGAGGGAGTAGAGGGAGCGAGTTGGGAGGAGTGGTGACCTTGGACGCGGGAGCAGGGACGAGTGGAGATGCCAGCCAGTACATTACGGGTGTATTAATTGTTTTTATAGCTCTTTTCGCATTTTAATATTAAATACTGTACATTACGTGTCAACAAAACTACCATTTATTTCTGAGAACATGGAAATGTAATAATTTTGTTGAAATGATGTACGCATTACAGTGGAAAGTGGGATAAAATTGTGACGAAAGCAATGACTTTCTCTTTCTTTCGTTCAAAAGATGTTACCGTAATCGCTTTTCGAATGATTTTCAGTTGTGGGATTATAAGGCTAATGATAGGATAGAATATTATTGTAATACAGTACGAGTACAACAGTTTTTTAACTGAAAACCATTTGAAAAAAGCAATTACGGTAAAATCTTTTGAATAACGAAAGAAAGTGAAAGTCATTGTTTTCGTCATGATTTTATCCCACTTTCCACTGTAATATGTACGTCATTCCAGCAAAAATATTATATTTCCATATTTATTTCTGAGAATACGTATATTCATTCAGTCACAGTTAAGGTATCGTAGTTTTCTTTTTTTCAAATTTAATTAACAAAGATTGATGTTTCAAATGGAATGAAAAAAAAATTATGTACAGTATCTATAAATAAACTTTAATAAATGAATACTTTATGTTTTACATCGTCCTGTGCTACCATACCATGGATTTGGCTACTTTGGGCTTGCTATGATGTCGCAAGAGATCTGCCCTGGCAACTATACCGCCACTCACAACTGGTGGTGTGTTGGTGCATCGTTTCCATTGTTTACTGGTAGTTACTGGTAAATATTTTTCAACCTAACGAAGCTATTTGGTCTTAAAAACTCGAACTAAACACAGGTATACACGGTAAATAAGGACATGGGGGGCCAGGGTTTTTTTTTTGGGGGGTGGGGGGCAAAAATACGCGGATTTTTAACATCCACGGGTATCTCTGTTACGTAACCCCCGCGTATGGTAAGGACCGACTGTATATGTATGTATGTATGTATGTATATATATATATATATATATATATATATATATATATATATATATATATATATATATATATATATATATATATATATATATATATATATATATATATATACACACAAACACACACACACACACACACACAATATTACCCCGATTTACGCGGTTTCACTCTCCGCGATTTCTCATTTACGCGGTGCCTCGCCAGAACCGAACTTTCACTTTCTGAGGTGCATCTTCCCATATACGCGCAGAGTGTCTGGCTCGACGCTATTTTTAGATTCGACCCTCCCGCCTGCTCCCGCCTGGGCAAGCCGCGCGTTAAGGTTGCACAGTGCATGTCTCTGTTGCATTATCAGTGACGTCATATGACGTATCGGACTGTAATTGGCCATGCATCCTTACCTCCCTCCGCTGCTAGCTGTAATTGGTTTAAAGTAATATGACGTGTCCACCCGCGGGAGGGAGGGAGGAAAGATGACACTTGACCTAACCGCGGCAGTTTCATCCCTCCAGGCCACACCGTGTATACGTGCATCCATTGTTCTGTGAAATGGCTTCCGCCGGACCACCGCCACCAGAGAGAAACCTTTCCTTACCTGGACCCAGCCGCCCTAAGCCAAAGAAGATACGACGTTCCCTAAGCTACGAAGTGAAATACTAGATAATTCAAGATTTGGAGAAAGGAACACGTCAAGCTGATCTCGTGTGCCAGCATGGAGTCAACGAATCTACGATTCGTTTTATTAAGAAGGATGCAGCTAAGATCAAAGAGCACATGAGAATCACAAAGTCTGCAGGTGCCTCAATGATCAAGTATTGCCAGAACAAGGTGCTGCTAAAGGTGGATAATTTGCTGGTGAGTTACTTGATTCGTCAGGGGCGACGCAACATGGCGGTGGACACGCGATCCGTTCAAGAGTACGCACGTGAACTGTACGCAGCAGTGTCACGTAAGATGGGAATGGCGGCTAGAGATTTTCCTCCGTTCTTACGTGAGGTTATGGAGGAAGGGCGGTTCACTGACGACCAGGTGTTCAACATGGACGAATCCGGCCTATTTTGGAAAAAGCTGCCTACCAAGACCTTTGTTGTCCAGTCTGCCAGCAAGGTTCGGGGTCGGAAGTTGCAGAAGGAGCGCATCACCGTCCTCTTTACCACCAATGCCTCCGGTACCTGTAAACCAAAGTTATCGGTGATTCACACAGCCCGCAAGCCGCACGCCTACAAGAACGTGGACATGAGCAAGATTAATGTCCACTGGCTGACCGCACGCATGACATGGATGTTCTCTGCTCTGTCACTCTCCTGGTTTGATGACTGTTTCATTCCCGACGTGAAGAAATTCTGCGAGCAACAAAATGTTCCATTCAAGATTTTGTTGCTCCTTGACAACGCACCAGGACACTCACCCCTACTTATGAATCGTCACCCCAACGTAAAAGTGGTCATCCTTCCTCCCAACACTACGTCATTGATCCAGCCCATGGACCAGGAGTTGATCTGCAATGTGAAAGCTGCATACTCGGCAAAGAAATTCAAGCTCCTGCACGACTGTACCAACACCAAGGATGAGTTGCGTAAGCTGGGTGACACCGATAGCGAGAGCAAAAGCGACGAGGACAGGAACAATAGGTGGTGACTCAAGAAGTTCTCGTCAAACAGTTTTGGAAAAAATTTAACGTCAAACAAGCTGTAGACTTCTTGGTGGAGGCATGGGATCAGCTGTCTATAGCTACGATTCGTCACGCATGGAGGCATGTGTTGCATGGTATACCAGGTGAGAGGTGGAGTCAACCTGTGACTGGTGAGGTTCAGTCTGGAACAGTGGCATTGGACCTTGCAAGAGAAGCTGTGCACAGTATTACAGCTGAAGGCTTCTCCGAGACCACCAACGAAGACATCCTGGAGGTGATCAGAGATCCTGAAATGACTGCCGACGAGATGTTGGAAGATGATAACGTCAGTGAAGAGGAAGGTGGTGCGTCAATCCCAGAAGAACACAAATTAACGCATAGTAATATTAAGGGTGCCATCGAGTGTGCAGAGAAATTAAAGCTCTTCCTTTCCAACGACCCTGATGATGACCGCTATAAAGTCTTCCATACCCGGCTGGTGCAGGCTATGGAGCCGTACATCAAGGTATATCAAGACAACATCAACACTAGCCGTCAAAAAAGCATTTCCGAGTTCTTCGCCCGCAATCCACCACAGCCAGCCAGAGCCAGTGATTGTGACAGTGAAAGTGACTTTGAGGGATTTGTCAGGGAGGCCCTGACAACTATGACTGATAGTGATGGTGATGCACCTAGTAATGGTGATTCACCTGAGGGCCAGTAATCTGCCCTCTGCCTCGGAACCAGCCTCCATCCCCGTATGCCGACCCATCTCTTCTACTAACGTAAGTGTTACACCCAACCTTTAGTTTTCCTAACCTAACCTTTATTTTTCCTAACCTAACCTCTTCTATATATTAATTGTGTGTGCATACCATCATAAAGTTAAGGTAATATTTTTACTACAACATAGTTGTGTGTCGTCAAAAAGTGGAGTTTGGGGGTTGGGCCAGTCTCTATTGGAATTAATCCCATATGTTCTGTTGTTCACTTTACACGGATTTCACTTTATGCTGTACCCTGTGGGTTCAATTGACCACGTAAATCGGGGTACTACTGTACCTGTATTTGTTTTAGCTCATAAAATTCATATAAATTACCAGGCCAGAATATAATTTACATTGCTGGAATTCTTATAAGATTGCGATTATTTTAAATATAAACATCATAAAATTTGCATTAGACATACAAATTTTAGATCTAATTTAAGAAATTTATTAGAAAGAGCAAAAATTTTATCTTTTGTGCAAAATATATGACGTTTATATTAAAAATATTCCCTGTCTTGCAAGGAATCCAGCAATGTCAATTATATTATCCTAACTTTAGTCTGAAGTATTATTTATTACTAAAAATGTAAGCATACTGTTTTTCCCCAAACATTTCTCAGAGAGGGAGGAGCCAGCGAGCGTGGGAAAGGGGGGGGGGGGAGTTGAGTCCATTATTTGAATGGACACTAACCGGCGACTGTATTTCTCTTAAATATTAATTGTGAGTGCATACCATCATAAAATTAAGATGTTATTTTTACTACAACATATGTATTTTGTCTGAAAAAGTGTAGTTTGGGGGTCGGCCCAGTCTCTATGTCAATTAATCCCATATGTTCTGTTATTTCGTTTACGGGTTTCTCGTTTTACGCGGACCTCCACGGGTTCAATTGACTGCGTAAATGCAGACTATACTGTATTACCCCGCAGTGATCGCATCCGTGAGTTTACAGCAGAGGATGACTATCGTGTAACCACATTTTTAAGGTCATGTGAAAATGTAATGAAAAACATTCAAATAACAGGTGATGATGAACGCAAAGCATTTGTACGCGGTCACATCAAAGAAGGTACATATGCAAGCAAACTTTTGGACGAGAGTGGCCTTGCACATCCCACTTATGAGAAGTTTAGGAAAACTATAATTGGTCTATTTGAATTAGGCGCACAGCAGGGTCACCTGAACTGGATGTTTAGGTCGGTTGATCATCTGCCACGGACGATACGTGCAGAAGACACGATGAGAAGTGTTTTTCTTGCTGGCGAGGTCTGTCAAGATATCTTAACCAATTTTGGTGGTTCACCCTGGGTGGATGAACACATTAATATGTATCTAGACAGTTTTGCACAATTAATGGAGTTCCTTGGTTTCATCCTCACAATCCGTGACCCGGCATATATTCATGCAAAGACACATGATTATAAGCCCGATGAGGATATTTTGGATTATGCAGCCAAGATCGCTATTAAATCATCACGTACCCCCCTAGCAAGGACAGTAACACCTGTAGCGTCAATTCAGCAATGAGTTCCTAGGGACTCAGCAACAAAGAAGCAACATTTAGTATTCACACATTGCAAGAAAAATGGTCATACTGTTGGTTTTTATTACTAACTCCAACAAAGTGGTGCTAAGTTTAAAAGCAAACCAACCCTTCAACCACCACAGCGACTAGGCCCACCGAAGACTTATGCAACAGCTGCTCAAACCAGGTCTGCTTCAGACCAGACAGCTGACGTGTGGTGTTTATACCATGATTTTCCCACCCATACTACGGAGGATTGTTCAGCAGTCCGACGATGTAGACAAATAGGGATGGAGTTACCCCAGGTATCCCACCACGGTGA
The DNA here is from genome assembly GCF_018991925.1 of Homarus americanus. NCBI lineage: Eukaryota > Metazoa > Arthropoda > Malacostraca > Decapoda > Nephropidae > Homarus > Homarus americanus. The sequence goes on from NW_024730336.1 coordinate 26,608, forward strand.
GCCAAGCCGTCGTTTTTACAAGAAGTCGGAGGAAGACCAACGTCAGTCCCTGATTGACATAGGGTAGCTACACCACTACCAACATGCGACAACACTTCTGTTACAGCCTCATTAATAGCGGCGCTAACCAAAGCGGAAGTGTTATCAATTCCGGCGAGGGTTGAGTCAGTCAAGTTAGCGTTAGACATTGATATGGGTGCTTGTGCAAACGTACTTTCTTTGGCATGCTATCAAGAGTTACAACGTAGATCCCCTCACTGAGAATTTTTTATTCGACCTACTGACACCGATCTCTCAGGAGTTTCCGGTACTCAGCTGGTTATAACAGGAATGGTAACATTACCACTACATTTTTCTAGACGTGGTATATCCTTTTCTGCAGATTTTTATGTGATCCAAGACTTTAATTTACCAGCTAACGGTTTAATAGGTCTTCCAACTCTTAAAACTCATTTGAAAGATGTTCAGCCAAGCAATCATACTATCACTGTTAATGGTATTTCCTTCAGTGCCATGCACACGTCTGTACCATTGCTCTCCGCAAGAGTGAATGTGTTGTCCAACGCTTCTACTACGAGGACGATGGATTATGAGTCAAAGCGAGTCCAAGACCTCACAGACTCACTTCCCCAGCGTGATTATGGCAGCAATAGTTGGACAATCGTACCTGCAGTTTTAATGGGTACTCTCCATTTTCAGAATGAGGAAATCACCAGAGCCACTGTTGTTTTACCTGACGTGTACACGGGGACGGATGTACTCTGTCTTACGGAAACATGCAAGGTAAAAGGCTTATCGTGCAAATCTACATTGAACACGATTCGTCCTGGTGGTTTAACAGACGCTCTAGTTCTCAACAGAACAGGCGCGTTACGAATATTGAAAGAAGGATGCTATTCGTGTGATTTTCTAGTTTATCATAACCATGTTACCCAACAGCCTACGCAATTCCCAATTGGTAGTGTTTCACCTTCAATTAAACAAACCAGACAGGAGAGGATAGATCAAATATCACCACATGTTAAGGTGATTGATCACCCTCAAGGCAAGACTAGGCTCCTAGAGTTGCTTGCCGATTACCGAAACATTGTAGCTTTACCAGGGGAACACCCCAACACATAAACACTCTCACTACACAAACACCCCTACCACACAAACACCCCTACCACACAAACACCTCCACCACACAAACACCCCCAACACACAAACACCGCAAAACAACAAATACACCCCATATATTAATTTTCCCTTACAAACAACAAGAACAAACACACACATTGAATATCGATAATTTCTATTCCCTCCCACATGCAGATCATCCTTACACACTACAAACGGAATTGAGTGGTGGTGGTGGTGGTAGTGGTGATGGTGGTAGTAGTGGTGGTGGTTGGGTATCATTAGTATTCTGAACACACTCCCACCCCATCCTCTACATCCGGTTGCAGTCTATTGATGTACTGCGTCTGTCTTACTTGGTATCTACCTGTCTACCTGCCTACCTGTCTACCTATACCTAAGTAGATATACACATAAATACTGCCACTATCGCGTATATATTTCCGTCTCTGGCGTCACAAATACACACAGGCACATCTCTATCGCCGTCACTCGCAGAGTCACTGTCGCCACACACACACACACACACACACACACACACACACACACACACACGTACACATATTATACGATCATGCACAGATATACCCACATACTGTTCACATTCACTTCAATACACCTAATAACGTTTATAGCATTATCTTCATTCTCTCATTGTTATACTTTGACAGTGTGGGAAGACTGACGCCATTTCCCGAGACATTCTTATAACTAGGAAAACAAATTATATATAACAGGATTACTCATAACAAAATTATTTCAATACTTCGTCAATGAACTCTAGGACCATTTAAGTCAGTCAGTCAATTACCGACTAAATTGAGTGGAACAGATTTACAGACACTAAAACTATCCCTTAAGCATCAGCTCGTGTGAAACCAAAGAGCTCATTACATACTGATAAGAATATTGTTAATGTCTTATAAAACGTTCTAATTATAGCAATTATTTAATGTTTCAGTATACAGAGCAACACATGACTCGCCTTTTGTTTCTCAGTTTACTCAATGGGTCGTATCAGGGGTTCAGAGTTGGCACCATGTTGTTTTTTAGAACCTGTGTGTGTGTGTGTGTGTGTGTGTGTGTGTGTGTGTGTGTGCAAAAATTAAATTATGTCTATGGGCCTAAATATCATCTACCATATCGCGTTTTTCTTTATCTGTTGTAGGTAGTTACTCTCATCTTAATCTTGTGTTGCCTTGAACAGTATGAGTGACGCCCTGCAGCGCCACCAGCCCCTCGTGTGGTGGTGAGAGCGGCCTCCTCAGTTCCTGCCTCAGACATCTTCTGCAGCAGGAGCTGGAGCTCACCAAGATTTATTAGGAAGTACCTCTTTAAAGGCGTCTCCAGGCCATGAGGTGGAGGAGGTGATTACCCTGGAGGATGTGTTGGGAGCGCTGGGTGTTCCCAGGATCGCGAGGAAGGTTGTTATATTGGCAGGAGTTCACAAACAGTGAAGAATTTCCTAACGTGCGGTACAAGGAATAAAGATTTACCAGGAATCTGAAGGGAAAGTTTTTTCGTGTAGATATAATCTGCCCTCTGCCTCGGAACCAACCCCCATCCCCGTGTGCCCAGCCATCTTTTCTACTAATGTAAGTGTTAAAAAACCTAATATTATTGATATTTCTCTTAATTATTAATTGTGTGTGCATACCATCATAAAATTAATTAGTTATTTTTATTACAACGTAGGTATTGTCTGAAAAAGTGGAGTTTGGGGGTCGGCCCGGTCTCTATTTCAATTAATCCCATATGTTACATTGATAAAATCACACGAGGAAAAGGGAAACAACAGAGCATCTTAGCTTACATCTTTATTCAAGACATCTTCAAAGGCAACTGCTCCGTTGTTTCCCTTTTCCCCGTGTGATTTTATCAAGATTTATCTTATCCACGTTTTCATTGTGGATCTACATGAAATATATATACAAGTACCATAAGGAAAATGTTATTCCTATGTACTGTGATGGTTCAGTTAATGGGAATCGGGCCGGATGTGGCGTTGTTATTAAGGAATTTTTTGAATATGGTATTAGTGTTGAAGAAAGAATATCCAAGAGAATTGGAGATAGAAGTTCCAGCACAAATGGTGAACTTTATGGGGCTATATATGTGGGACTTAAGAATGTGAGGAAAAAGACAGTTTTGGGGTTTGTTGACAGTCAAAGCGCTCTATTTGCTCTAAATTCTAAAGTGCCTCTTGATGATGATTTAGTTTTAAAATGTAAGAAATGTATTCAGGACATAAAATCACTTAGATATGATGTTAGTTTTATGTGGCTTCCATCCCATTGTGGTATTTATATGAATGAGGTTGCTGATGATTTGTCTAAGCAAGGGTGTGGCAAAGAAATTGTAGAATATGATTGTATTTTGGGTATCAAAAAAATAAAACCTGGAATGGTAAATATCCGACAGCAATGGAAAATGGACAATATTCGGAAAATTTTGACCAACGGCAGTAGTAGTTTGAAACATTATGTTCGAGTTTTGAATTCTACAGGTTCTACTTATGGTAAGGCTTTGGTTAAGTATGATACATTTGTGATGAGACTACGCTTTGGATACAAATATTATTGGCAATACATTGAAGGAATTGATGGCATTCCTTGTAAACTGTGTGGCTATTTTAAGTCTCATACATTATATCATTACATTATGGAGGGTAACTGTTTATCAGAACTTAGGGGTGATGGTAATATTACATAGATGGTTTGTTATTGAATAAAAAAAATATGGTTAAGAATATTATGACAAAATTCTGTAAGTTTAACATAAGATTGTAGATTTTATGCATACCAATTTGTTGTTTACATATCTCATTTAAGATTAGTAGAAGAGCTCTTGTTAAGACTAGTATTGGGCGGGCTAGTTAGCATGCTAACCAGCTCCTTTTGGTGTAATTTTCAATAAATGTTTTGAATTTGAATTTGACTAATGTAGTGAAGATGTACTAGTGTAGTGAAGATGTACTAGTGTAGTGAAGATGTACTAGTGTAGTGAAGATGTACTAGTGTAGTGAGGATGTACTAGTGTAGTGAAGATGTACTAGTGTAGTGAGGATGTACTAGTGTAGTGAAGATGTACTAATGTAGTGAACATGTACTAGTGTCATGTAGTGAACATGTGATAGTGAACATGAACTAGTGTTGTAGTGAACACGTTGTACTAGTGTTATAGTGAACATGTTGTACTAGTGCTGTAGTTCTCTTCTCATAATAAGTACTTTAATGCTCATGGGACATCCTAGGATAATTCTGATAATTCTGAGGGCTTCATTTTGCCTTTTCTCGAGCTTGTCAATGCCTTTCCCGTCACGAAGGACCAGGCTGGTGCGTGGTAATCTATCAGAGATCTTATATAGCCTAGATACAGTGTTTTAACAATTCTAATATTAGCACCATAATGTGGGCTGTACCCCGCTACACTTGTAAGAGGTCTCAGTCTGTCAGTACATTGGTGGGTTAGTTGTTGTATGGCAGGTAGGGTACAAGGGACGGAAACACCAAGATATTTAAAAGAAGAAACATAGTCAATAATGTTGTTACCTATCTTGAACTTGGCGGGGGAATGTTTGTGGTTACCAGCTTGTTTGTTGAACACCTTAGTTTTGTCAGTGGAGATAATGGAACTACTGCTGGTGGTGTTGTGATGGTAGTGGTGGTAATCCCTGGTTCTCTGTGGTTGGTCTAACTAGACATTGCTACTTCAGTTGCCATTTCTATGTATTTAATATATAAAGTAAGAATAATTGTGTAATAGTCTGGTGTTTTTACAAATACAGCTACTCCTCCACATACGACCACCCGGACATACGATCGCCGCAGTCGCACAAATTTGTCAAATTACGTCTTTTCTAGTACTGAAACGATTTGGTCCCGTACGACAGTGTGGGCTGGGCTACCTCGTGGTGTACAGCATCCACGCCGTAGTGCCTCAGTTGGTGTTTGGCCGTCGTTGGTAGTGATCGCGCTGTGTGCTGACAATAATTTTGTTTAAACAGTGAACCCTCGCTTTACGCGGGTTCACTTTACGCATTTCTAGATTTACGCGGTACCCTGCCAGAACCAGAATTCCCACTTTACGCGGTGCATCTACTCATATACGCGGGTGAAGTATAATTTTTTTATTTAGCTCATAAAATTCATACAAATTATCAGGCCAGAATATAATTTACATTGCAGGAATTCTTTCAATTTGATGATCATTTTGAATATACAGTAAGCATCATAGATTTTGCATTAGACATACAAATTTTAGATCTAATGCAAGTATTCTGTTTACTCAGAGCAAATATGTTATCTTTTGTGCAAAATATATGAAGTGTATATTCAAAATATTCCTGGTCTTGCAAGGAATCCAGCAATGTCAATTATATTATCCTAACTTTAGTCTGAGGTATTATTTATTACTAAAAATGTAAATATACTCTTATAACCCAATCATTTCTCTGGTAGAGAGGGAAGGTGGGGGTGAGGGGTAGGGAGGGACCCAGGGAGCAGGTGGGAAGAGGGGGGGAGGTGGGGTATTTTGATTGACAGATAGTATTTCGGTAAGTATATTTCGTTTATTTATTGTAGATATTTGTTTTAGTTCATAAAATTCATACAAATTACCCGGCCAGAATATAATTTACATTGCTGGAATTCTTACAATTTGATGATCATTTTGAATATAAACATCATAGATTTTGCATTAGACATGCAAATTTTAGATCTACTTTAAGTATTTTGTTTACTCTGAGTAAATATGTTATCTTTTGTGCAAAATATATGACATTTATATTCAAAATATTCCTGGTCTTACAAGGAATCCAGCAATGTCAATTATATTATCCTAACTTTAGTCTGAGGCATTATTTATTACTAAAAAGGTAAATATTCTGGTTTCTCCCACACATTTCTCTGGTAGGGAGGGTTGGTGGGGGTGGGAGGGACCGACCGACCATCTGGCGAGGTTGGAAGAGGGAGGGAGGCAAGGTGGGGTACTTTGATTGACAGATAGTGTCGTGAAGCTTATTTTTTTTTTTATTAACTGAAGATATTTGTTTTAGCTCATAAAATTCATACAAATTACCCAGCCAGAATATAATTTACATTGCTGGAATTCTTACAATTTGATGATCATTTTGAATATAAACATCATAGATTTTGCATTAGACATGCAAATTTTAGATCTACTTTAAGTATTTTGTTTACTCTGAGTAAATAGGTTATCTTTTGTGCAAAATATATGACATTTATATTCAAAATATTCCTGGTCTTACAAGGAATCCAGGGGGAGGGAGTTGAGTCCATTATTTGAATGGACATTAACTTGGCAACTGTATTTCTCTATTTCTCTTAAGTATTAATTGTGTGCATGTACCATCATAAAATTAAGATGTTATTTTTACTAGAACATAGGTATTGTGTCGGAAAAAGTGGGGGTCAGCCGGTCTCTATTTCATTTAATCCCATATGTTATGTTGTTCACTTAACGCGTTTCTCGCTTTACACGGGCCTCTGTGGGTTCAATTGACTGTGTAAAGTGAGGGTTCACTGTAATTCCCTTTAAAATGACTGGCAAGTGTAAAGTGAGAGTTCTGGTGGTGCTAAGAAGAAGAGGAAACTGTCAATTACTTTTGAGATGAAAATGAAAATAATAATACAATATGAAAATGGAAAAACGGTATCAACCATTTCACACGACCTTGGCTTCTCTCACTCAACCATATCAACATTTTGAAGGACAAAGAACGAATTTGTGAAGTAGTGAAAGGATCAGCACCTATAAAGGGAACTTTAATAACTAATAAAAGACAAGGTCGTCTTGGAGAGGCAGCAAGTGCAGATGTGGGTGCTGCCGAAGCTGTTAAGGAGGAGCTAGATCGTGTCATCGTGGAGGGAAATTATTTGCCTGAGCAAATATTTAATGTGGATGAAACTGGATTATTCTGGAAGCGCATGCCAGAACGGACATACATCCACAAAGAGGCGAAATCCATGCCAGGATTCAAGGCATTCAAGGACCGAATTACACTTCTGTTGGGGGGGAATGTAGCTGGTTTCAAGGTAAAACCCTTCATGATCTATCATTCAGATAACCCCAGGGCTTTTAAACATGTCAGCAAGCACACACTGCCAGTGTTTTATCGCAGGAATAAGAAAACCTGGATGACCCTAGTACTGTTTGAGGATTGGTTCCTGAGTTGTTTCATTCCACAAGCCAAGGAGTATTGTCTGCAACAAGGGGTTGCGTTCAAGATTTTATAAATTTTAGATAATGCTCCGGGACACCCACCACACCTGGACGACCTGCACCCTGATGTTAAGGTAGTCTACCTTCCACCTAAGCCTTCTGTCAACCAACCCATGGATCAAAGTGCTATTGCTGCTTTTAAAGCGTATTATTTACGTACGACCTTCCCTCAGGCTGTTGCTGCTACTGAAGGTGAGAAACCGCTCAGAGAGTTTTGGAAGGACTACAACATTTTGAAATGTATAAAGAACAGCATGGGATGAGGTTACAGGTCAGTGCATGAATGGAATATGGAAGAAGTCCTGAAAAAATATGTGAACAGTTTCAAAGGATTTAATGAAGATGAAGTAATTTCTGAGAATAGTAACAAGATGGTGGAGTTGGGTAAACAGCTTAAGTTAGAAATTGATAATTTTTTTTTTTTATTATTATTTATTGGGCACTCCCCTACAGCCTTGTGCAAGGTGAAGCGCAGAAGCGTTTACAGTGCCCAACAGGGAAGCATGCTAAGTTCATGCTTGCCTTTATGTCTCATGAGTTAAGGGCGTAGAAGCCTGAAGAGTCAAGGGCATAGACGCCTGGAAAGTCAATGATTTTATGTCATCAAGTTATTGGAAGCTCCAACAACTTGTCCCTGAATACGAATTCGCAACTTTCGATTTACAGCAGGTACCTACTGTGCTGCTAGGTGAACAGGGACTAATGGGGGCTAGGAAGTATGTCCAAACAACTTTCACCGGCCCGGGAATTGAACCCGTGACATCTCGCTTGCGAAGGCAAGAGCGGTACCACTCTACCACCAGCTCCCCCGAAATTGATAATGAAGATGTTGAGCAGTTGGTTGAAAGTGTAGCAGAAGAGCTAAGTAACGAGGATCTTATTGAACTGGAGGCACAGAAAATTGCAGAGGAAGAAGAGAGTCAAATGCAGAAGAAGAATCTGCACTCCCAAAAAAAGGTTTCAGTGAAACAAATGACAGAGGCATTTGTTACTATTAATAAGGGGATGAAAATTTTTGAAGAAATGGATCAAAATGTTTAGCGTTTTGCCAAAGTTGACAGATTGACCCAAGATGCACTTGCTTGCTACAGGGAGATTTACAATGAAAAGAAAAGGCAAACTGTGCAGTCTAAATTGGACAAATATTTTAAGAAGTCCCCCACTGCTGCCTCTTCACTCCCTCAAGATGATCCAATACCTTCAACCAACAAGTACATTAACCTATCTGAAGAAAGCAGCATTGATGACCCACCCAGCCCTGTCTCCTGCTCTGCTTCAGCCAATTAATGTAGTCTCCATGTTTAATTAACAAATTATTGAGGCCCCGTGTGCATTCAGCTGACTACATTAAAGGTGAGTGCACAGTAACACTTTATTCATTATTGATTACTTTTACTGAACTGTATTTCATTTTAGATTTTCTATGTATGATAATTATTTAATGTCTTTGCCTCCAGGTGTAGTGTTACTCCCTACCAAACGTTCCTAACTCATGTGGCACCTTGGCACTCTCACGTGGCACTGTGGCACTCTCGGGAACTGAGTGATAAGGTTGTTTCCTATTGGTTGTTTTAGTCAATATTTGTTTATTAATGATAACAAGAGCTGTCATCAAGGTTTATACTGAGGTGGTGGGGAGGGAGAAGGAGGAGGAGGAGGAGGTGGTGGAGGAGAGGGAGGAGGTGGTGGGGAGGGAGAAGGAGGGGGAGGTAGAGGAGGGGGAGAAGGAAGGAGAGGGAGAGAAGGTGGCAGGGAGGGAGGGAAGTGTAATCCTCCTAACCCAACCTAAGTCTGGTGGACCGAGAAAGACTACCCCAGCGGACGATGAAAGACTCATGGTGACACAGCCTCCCATGACAGTCACCATTAAAAACAGCTTCAAGTTGACGTTTCTGCAGGAACTGTGAGAAGGAGGTTACATGAGGCCGGGATACACCACAGGACTCAGGCAATTAAGGAAAGGTTAGATCGCCATCGTACTACCAGCCTCCAGTTTACCGGCAATACGAGGGTGAAGACAGACTTTTGGGGTCAGGTGATCTTAGATGAGATGACCTGCATCCACCACCCAGGGTCCTCTCCACTGTGGCGGCCAAACACCAGGTTATCAACGTCACAACATCAACAAGGTGGCAAGAAACGAATCATGTGACAGTCAATGTTTGGGGCTTGTTAAACACAGACAGCATCATGGGTGAACTAACTCAGATTAAAGGAAGATTTAGCTCTGAAAAGTAATTGGATATTTTGGAATGTGGTTATCTCAGTCACTGTCTACGCTTTACTATATCCAGAGTTCATAATATTCAAGGAGGTGTGAATAATGATATCCTATTCCTCTTAACTATGGTCTATAAGGATATAATATGTATTTGTATTTATAAATTCCTGATTATAACTACAGTATTACCCCGCTTTACACGGTTTCACTTTCCTCGATTTCTCATTTACGCGGTACCTCGCCAGAACCGGACTTTCACTTTCCGCAGTGCATCTACTCATATACGCGGTGAAGTATATTTTTTTTTTATTTAGCTCATAAAATTCATACAAATTACCCGGCCAGAATATAATTTACATTGTTGGAATTCTTACAATATGATGATCATTTTGAATATAAACATCATGGATTTTGCAAGAGACATACAAATTTTAGATCTAATGTAATAATTTGGTTTACACAAAGCAAATATTTTATCTTTTGTGCTAAATATATGAAGTTTACATTCAAAATATTCCCTGGCCTGCAAGGAATCCAGAAATGTCAATTATATTATCCTAACTTTAGTCTGAGGTATTATTTATTACCAAACGTTAAAATCTAATGTTTTCACCCAAACATTTCTCAGAGAGGTAGGAGCTAGTGAGCTGGGAAGAGGGGGGGGGAGGGGAGATTTGAGTCCATTATTTGAGTGGACATTAACCTGGCGACTGTATTTCTCTTAAATATTAATTGTGTTTGCATACCATCATAAAATTAAGATGTTAATTTTAATACAACATAATTTTCTCCATTTAGTGCAAAAAAATAGTTAACAGAGAGAGAAGGTGAGAGAGAAGGTGAGAGAGAGAGAGAAGGTTAGAGAGGTGAGAGAGAGAGAGAAGGTTAGAGAGAAGGTGAGAGACAAGGTGAGAGAGAGAGAGAAGGTTAGAGAGGTGAGAGAGAGAGAGAGAGAGAGAATGTTAGAGAGAAGGTGAGAGAGAAGCGTTCTCTAAGTTACATAAATTGGCTTTTAAATTCCTTTTTTATTGTATAATTTTATCTTTTATTTAGATTTTATTTGCATTAAGAAATTACAAATACTATATTTTATGATATTTTAAACCTTTTATATTTTTGGATCACCTAAAGAGTTTCCACCAAGACGTGTGGAATGCTATCATTCTTCTTCACTACACCACAGTCATCATTGTACTCTAATTGGAATTTGTTTTTTTCAAGTAAAACAATTTAAAAAATAATATTCGTGTGAATATAATCAAATAAATCAGTACTTGTTCCATAAAATGTAATAAAGAACAAAGAAAACAATTAAACAACCAAAAAAATTTTATTAATGTTTTACAATTTATTATATTTGGGTTGACGCGACTGATCAGCAATTGTATCAGTAATGGTCGTGGAACCGCGGTGCCTGACGACTGCGGCATCGTAGCTCTGAGAAGTTGTGACAGAGGCCTTGGAATCGCGGCTCTTCGCAGAACCGCCGCTCTTCATAGAACCGCTCGTCACGGCGCTTGTGGAACCGTTGCTCCTCGTGGCGCCTGTGGAACTGTTGCTCCTCGTGGCGCCTGTGGAACTGTTGCTCCTCGTGGCGCCTGTGGAACTGTTGCTCCTCGTGGCGCCTGTGGTCCTCGTGCCTGTGGTCCTCGTGGCGCCTGTGAGGTTCCCGGCAGGGTGCAGCTGGTGGTAGCATGTGGGTTATGGTCTGTGGTCTGGAGGACACCATCTCCAAATTAACAGAGGTGATGAACTGATCAGGGACCCAAATCACAGCCTTAGGTGGGTACTCCTCAGCGTCCATGGTGGGGTCGTATTCAAGGATCACCCTGGGGTTAAGCCACTCCAGGTGATTATTGGGTATGAACACCAATAAGGCATCTTGACCCTTACCTTCAACAATTGCAAAGCGCATGATGGTGATGGTTGGTTTCTTTGTAATGTCTGGTGAGGTCAATTTCAAAATTCCGGACTTGGTTCAGTTTTAAACTAATATGGTTGGAATTTTACAATATTTGAATTAATATTGAGGACATGAAGTACTAGTGTAGTGAAGATGTACTAGTGTAGTGAAGATGTACTAGTGTAGTGAAGATGTACTAGTGTAGTGAAGATGTACTAGTGTAGTGAAGATGTACTAGTGTTGTAGTGAAGATGTACGAGTGTAGTGAAGATGTACTAGTGTTGTAGTGAACATGTACTAGTGTAGTGAAGATGTACTAGTGTAGTGAAGATGTACTAGTGTTGTAGTGAACATGAAATAGTGTAGTGAAGATGTACTATTGTTGTAGTGAAGATGTACTAGTGTAGTGAAGATGTACTAGTGTAGTGAAGATGTACTAGTGTAGTGAAGATGTACTAGTGTCGTGAAGATGTACTAGTGTTGTAGTGAACATGTACTAGTGTAGTGAACATGTACTAGTGTAGTGAAGATGTACTAGTGTTGTAGTGAACATGAAATAGTGTAGTGAAGATGTACTATTGTTGTAGTGAACATGTACTAGTGTAGTGAAGATGTACTAGTGTAGTGAAGATGTACTAGTGTAGTGAAGATGTACTAGTGTTGTAGTGAAGATGTACTAGTGTCGTGAAGATGTACTATTGTTGTAGTGAAGATGTACTAGTGTAGTGAAGATGTACTAGTGTAGTGAAGATGTACTAGTGTAGTGAAGATGTACTAGTGTAGTGAAGATGTACTAGTGTAGTGAAACTGTATTAGTGTAGTGAGGGCGCTCTCCTACACCACCCTGGTTGGACACGAACTGTTATGGCTGACGGAAGAGCTTCAGCGAGCAGGTCGCTTATTAAATGACTGAATTGGGTGGTGGATACAGAAGACACAGCAATGTAGCCGAGGGTACTGCAGGAGGACTGTTGTCGGATTTGGAGCTGTCCAGCAGCAGTGAATGTGAAGAACAAGAGCCGTTTAAAGTTGTTAATACGAAAAGAAGAATAAAAGGAGGAATAGAGAAGGTACAAGTAGTGAAGATAATATTTCCCTCTTGGTGGATAAGAGAAAGAAAATTGATGGTGTGAGTCATTCTTCAACCATGATCAGTACAACGAGTTTAAACCCCATTGATGGTGTAGACGGCAGCAACTCATCAAGGAGGCCAAGTCTTTACTTCCCCAAGAATAATGGCCTGGATTTTCATGATGAGGTAAAGTGCTCAGTTAGACTCGCTAAGTGCCATCAAGTGCTCTTTAAAGAAGGTAAACATATTCCTTATATTACTATGAAAGATGAGGCAGCAGTTAGATATTTAACTACAGAAGGATTTGAGAATGTAGTGATGGAAAAGCCTGTGGAGTCCATTGGGAAATGTATGAAGATCATTCTTTTTGATTATCCTGTTTACCTCGACCCCGTGGATGTGTTGGCTGACGATAGATTTTTTGGGGCCAAGAGACGTGTAATTAAAATTGATGGAGAACTAGTACCTATGCCACAGCTAATTGCGCTAATCAAAGGTCCAGCGCCAGAGAAGGTCTTTGTGAGATGTGTGGGATATAAACGGGTTGCTGTCTACAACGAATCTCCAGTAATATGTTATAAGTGTTACAAGTGGGGGCACATGGCGTGGAAATGCCATAATGATTTTCGGTGTAGATTCTGTGGAAAAATGCATGAATCTAAGGTGTGTAGAGATAAAATTAAGACAAAGGAGAAAATTACACCAAAATGCTGTAATTGCGGGGGGGGGGTGGGGTTCACAATGCCAGCTCGTGGGTGTGTCCTAAAAAACCGAAAGTTCAGCAATTGCAATCACGAGCTCAGTCCACTAATGAAGAGGATAAAGGTGATGCTGTAAGGAGCGATGTTGCAGGGACACCAAGTGCTGTAAATGTGTGGGAAAAGCGTATGGAAACACGAAATGCAGCAGCACAGAAGGACATAGGTAACGGGGACAATAACCTTACAGCCCCTAACATTCTAGTAGAACTCTGTAAGGAGATTGGTGAGCTCAAACAAGCAGTATTGGATATCAAGAAATGCTTGGTGAATCTTGTGCCATATAGTGATGTTGCTCTTGTTAATAAAGATAGTTCAAAAGAAAATGAAACATTAGTAGAGATGGAATCAAATATTGTGGATAGCAATCTAGAGCAAAATAGTAATCATAGTGAGTTAGGAAATAGAGTTGGTTCGGTTTCTAAAGAGAATGTTGTAAACAAGGAAATGCTTGGTGACCTGACGAAAATTCTTGACTCTGTTTTGGAATAAATGGAAAATACAAGGAACGACGTCAAAAAGAATGTTCTTATTTCGGTGAAGAATATGAAGGGGGAAATTTATTCTAATGTATCATAATGTCAGCTTAATTTCCTGGAATGTTAATAGTTTGAAAAAAAGGCTAACGGATCTTCATGCATATGTTCATTCTAGTAGTATTGATGTCATAGCTTTGCAAGAGGTTGAGACAAATGGAATATCATTGCAACTAAGAGGTTATCAAAGTTTTGAATTACCAGCTGATCTGACTAAATTGTAGAGGTGTGACGACTTATATCAAAGATGACATTCCAGCATCACTTCATTCCGCTCAAAAAATAAACGGTACCGAGTATTTGTGTGTTAGTATTACGCTTCAAGATGCTACACTGTTCACTATTAATGCTTATGTGCATGCGGATTCATTGATGATCTGCCGGACATTATTTTTGCTGATGATTGTTTACTAATTGGTGATTTGAACGCTAGGCACATCAATCTTGGCAGAAGAGGTTCTCAAAATCACAATGGAATGGTTCTGAAAAATATCTTAGACTCTATAGAAGATGCTAGGGTCCTTGGAGCTGGTGAGCCGACACATGTTAAATGGGGTAGACTTGATTATGCAATACTTTTTAATATGTTAGATGTTCAAGCAAATTTGGATATTGTGGATACGCTTTTGAGTGATCACTTTGCAATTAAAGTGAAGCTTCATTTGAACACAAATTTTTATGTTAACAATAGGAAAAGGTATACAATAACAGTAGGCCAGCATAGTGAATTTGTAGCAAAAGTCGGCGAGTGGTATAAAGAGTACAAAAAGCTTGGAATTAAAGATGAAAACATATTTTATGATGATTGTTAGGAGTGATTGATTCCATTTTGAATAAGCCAAGGAAACAGTATGGAAATACCACAAACCCTAAACCGAGGTATTATAATGATAAGATTGTAAAGGGGTGGAATAAGTTACTGAGGAAATGTCATAGTAAGTGGAGTAAAGATCTCAGCAATGAGAAAAAACCGGGAAACTCTGATTGAAGTGGCAGAGTGTACAACAGAGTTAAACCAGAAAGCCAGAAGTATGTATTGGAGTGGTTTTTTGAGAGAGATCGCTCAATCAAAATCTTTGAATCAGGTTTGGGATGGTGTGAATAGGGTAAGAGGAGTCAAGAAGAAATTTAATGTTCATCCCAATCCAAACGCCAAAGATAATGAACTAATGAATAAGTGGGCGTATGCATTTAATTATGAGTGTCTCAAATGTAATGTCCAGATTTGCTTGAGGAATTCAAGATCTTTGAGGCAAAGGTTGGTGAATATCCAAAGTTCTGTAAGTGAGGAAACCTGTGTTCCTTTTATTAAGGAGGAAATTCTGAATGCTGTAAAGAAAGGGAAGTCTAGTGCTCCTGGCAGGGATGGTCTAACTTATGATGCTATCAATTATCTTATAAGTAAGGAGGACAACCCAATTCTAGATCTCTTTAATTTGTCATGTGAAAATGGAAGACTGCCAGTGAAATGGAAAATGGCACTCATTGTTCCTGTGCCTAAGGGTGATAGTGATCAAAGACCCATATCCTTTACATCTTGTCTATCTACAATGATGGAGCGAATGGTATTAATTCAACTTCAATTTCAATTGTTTATTCCTTGATAGAGGAAGCGGGATCCTAGTGCTGTCACTAGGTACCCCTGTACAATGACACCAGAAGCATCTGGCAAGTGTGACAAGTATATACAGTATAAATATTATAAAGGGGCTTACTAAAGCCTAAGGAAGGAAGGATATTCCTTTAGCACATAATCAATATTATTTACAAAATATCTGGCCAGTATGGGGAGGATCATATTAAATATATTGTATACAATGATGGTCTCTTGTCTAGTAATGTGTTTGGATTTTTAAAGGGTAAAAGCACTACACATTGTGTGATTATATGTCTTAGTAATGCTAATGTCAACTGCAGACTGTTTGCAGACCTTAAAAGTGCCTTTCATACGGCAAATAAGGAAGTGATCTTAGAAAGTCTTGTATAAAAGGGAAATTATTGATGTGGATTACAGATTACTTAACTAACAGAAAAGTGAGTGTCTGGTTTCAAGGTCATGAATCGGAAGAAAAAAGTCTAGGGTTGGGTACCCCACAAGGTGGCGTTCTTAGCCCTATGCTTTTTAATATTCTTATGGACAGAATAGCTAGTTACAAATTTCAGGGCGAGTCCCAAGTATGTATTTATGCTGATGACATTCTGATCTGATGTAAGAATGAGGAAGATATGTCTAGGGTCATTAATCAGCTGCAGTATCTTTGTCTCTCCTTGGGACTGGTCATTAATTAAAATAAAACCAAATCTCAGTGAAGGGCAGTAAATGGAAAAGAATTTTGGCTAAATGGAATAAAATTGCAAAAAGTATCCAGTTACAAATATCTGGGAATGTTTGCGGGTGTAAATAATAATGTTAAGGATCAAATTACTTATGTCAAAAATATATGTACAGCGAGGCTAAAACCTCTGAAAGTTTTGTCAAATAGAGCAAATGGTGTTGGTATACCAGTTTTAAGATCTATGTACGTACTTGAGTACAGTTAGGAGTATCATTGATTATTCAGCTCCAGTTCTAGCTTCTTACTCAGGAAAAGATCTTAGGCTATTAGAGCTTATTCAGAATGAAGCAATGAGGATTGTGCTTGGTTGTCCAAAGACGACAAGAATAGAGATTATGAGGATGGAGCTAAATGTCCCGAGCATAATACAGTACACAGAATTAGGGAGTTGACTGTCATTTCTACTCTAAGGCTTATTAGGCGTGGTGATGGGTATCTGAAGTCTGCTGTTGATAAATTTACTAATGCAATTACTAGTAATTTTAAGATGAATACTTATACTAAAAAACTTTGTCAGATGTTGTGTGAATATAATATTGTAGATTTGTGTGAACCATTGCCAAACAAAGTTTATTTGAAACCTTGGTTCATGGAGAGTGTATCTGTGAGAATTAATAAGCTAGAGTTAAAAAAAAAGAATGTAATCCTTTTGAGTTACGGCAAATATTCCTTGAGAAAATATCTGAGTACAGTATACATAAATATATATATTATATATAAAGAAATATATATATATATATATATATATATATATATATATATATATATATATATATATATATATATATATATATATATATATATATATATATATATATATATATATATGTATATATATATATATATATATATATATATATATATATATATATATATATATATATATATATATATATATATATATATATATATATATATATATATATATATATATATATATATATATATATATATATATATATATATATATATATATATATATATATATATATATATTGTATTGAAACATGTATACACTTAATTTACTAAAGGTGGTCATATGGTTAACTAGTACAGGTTAATACACTTAAAATGTACTCCCCTGGATTCACCCTCGAGATATACCCATCCAAACCTAACCTAATCTGACCTAACCTAACCAAACCTAATTCCGGCCAAATCAGACTTATATTGTTATTACCGATAAAGATACTGAAGGAATTGAATTAATAATCTGAGAATAAAAATATTTGTCTCAGGTAACACGTTATGTGTCTTACCTGTCAGACTCGTTCTAATTTCAGGTTGGCAAATTCCTCCGCCTCGCCACAGCATCATCCTCGCCTCGCCATAACAGTCCCCTGTCTCGCCATAACAGTCCCCATCCTCGCTACAACAGTCCCTTACCTCGCCAAAACAAAATTTCCCGCCTCGCCACAACCATTTCTTTACCTCGACACAACAGAATAACTCGCCTCACCACAACAGTTCCTCGCCTCGCCATTACAGCTCCCTATTTCGCCATAACAGTTCTCTACCTCGCTACAATAGAGTTCCTTGCCTCGCCAAAACAGTCCTTCTCGTATTACCGTGTTTACAAATGCCACACGGACATACAGACCCATCGAGGAACGCACAGACAGATCCACTGACGGAGACACAAACGGAAGCACAGACAGCTGCATAAACGGACGTATAGAGGGACGCAGAGACAGACGCATAGACGGGTGCAGAGACAGAAATACAGACGGAAAACATAATACTTGCATAAGTGTTCCTGCAGGTAATGAGAACATATTGTTACCTTAAGTGAGTTTATAAATAACACACACACACACACACACACACACACACACACACACACTGAAGATCAGTCACTCAGGCTGTTTATCTCACCTGATGATCAAACACTCTAATGCTATTTGGAAGGTTGGATTAGGTTAAGTTGGGTTAGATTAAGTTAGGGTAGTTTAGATTAAGATAGATCAGGCTTTGTTAGGCTAGCTTAGGATATATTATACTTGATTAGGTTAGGTTAGGTTAGGTTAGGTTAGGTTAGGTTAGGATAGATTAGGTTAGGTTAGGTTAGGTTAGGTTCGGTTAGAATGCTTTAATACGAAAATACAATAACAATTTAACTCCTCCATAAAACTGCAGCACAAGACAGACAGACAGACAGACAGACAGACATATAAGATATTCAATAAAAAAACTAACTCAGCCTCATGATCCAAAAAATAATATTAAAACTAAACCAAAACCGATAAATAAAATCACACACATGACAAACAGACACCACCATGATCTCCTCCTCACTCCCTCCCTTCCCGCCAAACCTCACAGTGGTGGTAATTGCTCGTAAATTCCCTAAGATAATTTACAAACGTGAATAATTTATTGATCATAATTTCCATTTACTTGCCTGCGTTTTGTGACCCACCATGACCTATCGTGACCCATCGTGACCTACTGCGACCCACCGTGACCCACCATGATCCACCGTGACCCACCGTGACCCATCATGACCCACCATGACCCACTATGACCCACTGTGACTTACCATGACCCACTATGATTCAACATGACCCATCGTTACCCACCATGACCCACCGTGACCCACCATGATCATCCGTGACCCACCGTGACCACCATGACCCACTGTGACCCACCATGACCCACTGTGACTCACCATGACCCACTGTGACCCACCATGACCCATTATGACCCACTGTGACTCACCATGACCCACTGTGACTCACCATGACCCACTATGATTCACCATGACTCACCGTTACTCACCAACCTGTTACCAGCTTTGTCACTCCCGTTTTCCGTCAGGGTAGTGGCGGAGGTGAAGTTTTAAAACAATCTTTAGAATTATTTTTAAGGAGGATATACTCTTTGAGAGAGAGGAGAGGAGAGGAGAGGAGAGGAGAGGAGAGAGCAATCACACAAACACAAAATAACCCATCACATCAAACTCAATTTAACAATACAAATAAACAAACACCTGCAGAGTCAACACGAAAAATACCATCGAACTAGAATCAACAGAAGTGAGCCTGGAACTGTGACAAGAAGCCACACCGCTACGGCTTGGAACTACAGAACCTTTGTATAGAAAAAACAGGTGTCTAGGAAATCCCCGAGATGAAACGAAGATAGAAACCTGAACCCCGACTGTAGTTAAAGATCTTCGGTAGCCTGAAGGTGATGATGACCTTTTTCTTTTTTTACGGGGAATGTCTCACCCGGGCGCAGGTCATCGACCCACAACGGGGCCTAGAGGGCGAAAAAATATGGGTAAAGAAGTTAAAGATAGAAGAGACAAAAATTGTATTACTCTACACCACGAAGATGCCGGAAAACCAGCTTTTTAAAGTGACACAGATTGTATGAGTGTGGAAACACAGAAGAAGGCAGAGCATTCCACAGTTTGGCTGTGTGAGGAAAGAAGGATGTGGCCCATATCCACACAGAAACGGTGGGCACCGCGGGCAAGACGAGTGTTACTAGCCCACAGCCTTGCCGGCGGTACACAGGATGCCAAATCCACCGAACATTGCCCGTTAAAGTAACTGTAAAAGAGAGAGAGTGAAGCAACAATGCGGCGAAGAAAAAGGGAAGAGAGATTATCAACTAACAGTTGGACAGAAGAAGAGCCACCCCAGATATGAGAGCAGTACTCCAAGTTAGGACGAATGAATCCCTTATAAACTTGAAGCAACTGCTCAGGAGTGAAGTAGCTACGGCATCTGTACAGCATTCCCAGCTTTCGGGAGGCATCTTTAGCAATGTTGAGGATGTGTGGCTTCCATGACATATTAGAGGAAATGGTGAGGCCTAGCATATCTATTTTAGAATTTGGCAAAATGATTGCGTCCTGAAATGTGATTGGTGGGAGATCGTCTAATTTGGAAAGTGTTATTGGTAAATACTGTCTTTTATTACTATTGAATTTAACCAAGTTTCCATCTCCCCATTCGGAGATGCTGCACAGATCCGCATTGATACATATAATGATATCAGGCCTAGAAACATCTAGTTTGAAAATTAGGTGGAAGGGAAAAATGTGAAGAAGAGTGAAGAGTAGAATCATCAGCGTAAAAATGGACAGAATTAGTCGTAGCGTAAAGTAAGTCATTGATAAAAAGAAGGAAGAGAGTAAGTGAAAGAAGAGAGCCCTGTGGGACACCACTATTGGTAGAGAAAGAGCGAGAGATCGATCCCTCGACAACAACTGCCATAGATTGGTTCTCAAGGAAGCTAGAGATTAGAGAACAAAGTGGGGGAGAGAAACCATAAGAGGGAAGTTTAGAAAGTAAAGACTTGTGCCATACCCTGTCAAATACTTTGGAGATGTCGAGGGCCACGACGAAAGTTTCCCCATAATCCCGAAGAGAGGATGACCAAAGATGGGTGCAGTAGGAGAGCAGATCACCAGTAGATCTCGCCTGACGAAAGCCATACTGGTGATCCGACAAAAGAGAAATGAGTTCAAGGTGATGGAGAAAATGAGAGTTTAAGATAGTTTTGAAAATCTTAGAGAGGGATGAAGTTGGGGCGATAGTTGGAGGGATTGGAATGGTTACCCTTCTTCCGGATGGGCTGAACCGAAGCATGCTTCCAAGAAGAAGGAAAAGTTTGGGTTTTGAAGCAAAGGCGAAAGAGGCGAGAAAGTACAGGGGCCGGATTTCAGCACACTCCCTCAGAACACGAGGGGGTATTCCGTCCGGTCCATGCGCCTTACTCACATCCAACCTGGATAACACACCAGCAACCGTACGAGTGGAGATTATAGGAAAGTGCATAGGTTCAGTAGGAGGAGCAGGAGTAGGAGGGATAGGGTTGGAATCGTCTAAGGTGGAGTTAGCGGAGAATAAGGTGCCAAAGAGATTGGCTTTATCAGGGGGAGAGTTGGCTATAGAGGTATCAGGTCAGAAGAGAGGAGGAAAAGAGGGAGTGCAGGAGTTATTACAGACGTTTTTGGTTAAGGACCAGAAGGATTTACTAGAAGAAGAGTTAGTCAGGACAGCGGTCTTTCTTTTTATATAATTCCGCTTGGCCCTCCGAAGAATAAATTTTCAACACTTCCTAGAAGTAATGAAAGTGGAGGAGATAGTTTCTTAACCTGGTACGCCCTATCTCTCTCCCTACATGCAAGAGAAGAGGAGCGATCAACCCATGATTGTAAAGTGAAAGTTTTGGTAGAAGATATGATAAAAGCACTCATACCACCCTGTACAACTACACCAATGCTGGGAAAAAGCACCATTCATCCCAAGGAAAGTCGGAGTACAATTCTCGCGAAGATTGCCAGTTTGCCCTCCGATAGTGCCATAGATGACATTTACAGGGGAGGTGGGGGAGGTGGTCGTGCCCAGTTAAATTTTATAGAAATAAGTTTGTGATCAGAAGACCCTAAGGGGGCAGAAATTGAGTATGAATAGTGTGTTGGGTTAGAGGTAAAACAAAGATCAAGAATGTTAGTAAGTTGATCATGTCGATCTAGCACACGTGTAGGGTGTTTAACTAGTTGTTCCAGATCATTAAGTAAGGAAAAGAGAGTGCCTCAACTCCTCCTGGGTCATCCTTTGCAGAGCCAAGCCACTCTCTGTGATGTACGTACATTAAAATCTCCAAGGTAGAGGATCTCTATTTTGGGGTGTATGGATAGCAACGACTCATGGCAAGTAGTGAGATAGTCAAAGAGTTCCAAATAGTTGGTTGAGTTGAGAGAACAGTATAGGAAACAAAGAAAAATAGTCATAGTTGGTAGAGATATTTTGAGCCAGATGACATCATTAAGGGAAGATTCAAGATCCGTGAGTCGAGCTATAGGTGTACGTGTGTTGCAGTAGGCGCATACACCTCCCTTAGAATGGAAAGAGGTATAAAGGTTGTAGTTGGAGACTTGATAAGGTTTGGGTGAAGTTGTTTTGGTCAGTTGAAGTTCAGATACTAGTAAGAGGTCGGGGGAAGAGGTTAATAGATGGTGCTCCACAGAAGGAAAATTGGATCTCAGGCCGCGAATGTTGGAAAAATGAAGTGTGAAAAATGCCGATCCTCCAGCAACCGTGGAGGCGTCAGTTGAGGCCCTGGGGTCCACAACCTTCCCGACCAGTGGAACCCATCCGAGAAGACCCCCGTTTTAATATTATTGTCTACTGACATTGGAGAATAAAAGAGTGAGAAAGGTTATATATATTAAGTTGTTAATAATAAGAGAGACAATTGAGACCCTTTCAATTGTTTGTAAATGTGACAGAAAGACTGATCAGCAACCCCCCCCCCTCAAAAAACAAAACAAAACAACAACAACAGAAAACCCACTTAAATCCTTCTCCTCTGAAGCTATGATAACATAAAAGGTTTTAAGCAAAGGTTAAACAAATTGCTGTCGCTTTCAGTTACACTACAAGGATTATTTGAAGATTTATTTCACCTCTAAAGGTCATTATACTTTAAGATTAATTACTATAATGCTCAAGGACTCAACATTATAATACTCATGTACTCAACATTATAATACCCATGTACTCAACAACTATAATACTCACGGACTCAAGATCATAATACTCACGGACTCAACATTATAATACTCATGTACTCAACAACTATAATACTCACGGACTCAAGATCATAATACTCACGGACTCAACATTATAATACTCACGTACTCAACAACTATAATACTTATGGACTCAATATCATAATACTCACGGACTCAACATACACTCCTTACCAACATACCTGAAAATACAAGGACAAGTATTAAATAAACGTACAAACCCTCGTTTTATTCACCTTGAGTATTATAATAGTGAGAAGAGTACTATAATACTTATCTCTTATTCATCAAGTACTCCCTCGCCTACAGTAAGTACTCAACATTTATTAGTTTCTATATATTAACCAATGCATTATTAATATACAAGTACATATAATACTAATCATAAATCCCTATACTCACTATAATACCCAAACTCAATTATATATATCAAGTATTATAAGTTATGACTTTTTTTTTATGTACGTTTGTGAACAATATTCCCTTGTCACTGCTGGTAATATCTGGCATCTATTGGTGAACTGGCTATGTGATTGGTACAGTATATAGCTGGTGAACGCTGCTTACAACACACACACACACACGCACATACACACTACATCTTTGACCACCGGAGGGTCAAGACCTATCAGGCGCTGCTCCCGCTGCCCCCCTTGGCCATGTTCGGCCATTCCCCAAGTCCCTCTCCCCGACCCATCCTCACCACCGGGATATCAACATCATCAAAAGTGACAATTTCGTTTCGGAAAGAAGTGGGATCAGTGTTGAACAGTGATGAACAGTGTTTAAGCCAGTGAATTCAGCACAAGACAGTACCAGTGAGAGCCGTGACCCACCAGTGGGATAAGCACCCCTGGGAACTGACCACCATCTTCTGACCAGGAGGTGTTAATCACTCTACCCTGGGAACAACAGAGAGTCAGCTTTACACCTGACTATGAGATAACCCAACACCACCTAGCAGAGAGTGAGGTACTGTGACACTAACCCCACACCGCACGGTGTCTCCATGACCACTGAGGTCCTTCATATTAACACCTACGGACGAGTTACTGCACCACGTGGACACCACACCACCTGGTGTCTCCATAACCACGTGAGGTCCAGGTATATAGGACAAAGGTCAAGGACAAAGTTGGGCCTTTAAAGTCAGGGAGGGGAGAATTGATAAATGGCAGTGAAGAAATAAACAAAGCATTGAACAGCTACTTATCAGTTTTCACAGAAGAAATTTGCGATGAAATTCCGGAGGTGGAACTGATATTTAAGGGAAAGGAAGAAGAGAAATTAAAGAATATCACTATCAGAAAAGAGGATGTTCTTAAGAAGATAAATAAACTAAAGAATACAAAATCCCCAGGGCCGGATGAAATTTTCCCTCGAGTCTTAAAAGAGTGTAGGGAACAGATTAGCGGACCCCTCGTAAACTTATTTACAAAATCATTAGACACTGGAGTTGTGCCAGAGTTGTGGAAACAGGCAAATGTAGTACCCATATTCAAAAAGGGAGACAGAGCATCAGCGTCAAATTACCGGCCGATCAGTTTGACGTCAGTAGTGGGGAAATTTCTTGAATCAATTATAGCAGATAGCATCCGATCGCATCTAGAGAAAAGCAAATTAATCTACGACTCTCAACATGGGTTTACAAAGGGAAAATCTTGTCTAACAAATCTGCTAACGTTTTTTAGGAAAGTCTTCGAGGTAGTAGATAATGACGAAAATTACGATGTTATTTACTTAGACTTTAGCAAAGCATTTGACAGAGTACCGCATCAGAGGCTTCTGAGAAAAATTAAGGCTCATGGTATCGAGGGAAAGTTTTAAATTGGATAAAATCATGGCTCACCGATAGAACGCAGAGGGTCAGCGTAGATGGTGTTAAATCTGAGTGGGGCCGTGTAACCAGTGGGGTTCCCCAGGGGTCAGTACTAGGCCCACTCTTGTTCATAATCTACATAAACGATTTAGATATTGGGATCAGCAGTGACATAAGCAAGTTTGCGGATGACACCAAAATAGGGCGGCAAATTAATTCAGGGCAGGATGCAAATGCGTTACAGGAGGATCTAAATAAACTGCAGGGGTGGTCTGAAAAATGGCAAATGAAATTCAACACCAGCAAGTGCAGCGTACTTAATATTGGAAGAACAAATACTTATAATGTATACAGCCTTAACAACATCAACCTAGAGAAGTCGACTTGTGAAAGAGACCTCGGGGTACTTGTAAGCCCGGACCTACGGCCTAGAAAACAGTGCGTTAATGTTCGAAATAAGGCAAACAGAGTATTGGGTTTTATATCTAGAAGTGTAAGTAACAAGAGAGCAAAGGTCTTATTGCAACTATATCTTGCGCTAGTCAGGGCGCACACCTCGATTATGCGGTTCAGTTCTGGTGCCCCTATTATAGAATGGATATAAATTCACTAGAGTCGGTGCAGCGAAGAATGACAAAAATGATTCCGGGACTTAGAAACCTTCCATATCAGGATAGGTTAAAGAAACTTAACTTGCATTCCCTAGAAAGACGAAGAGTGCGGGGAGATATGATAGAAGTATTTAAGTGGGTGAAAGGAATCAATAAAGGGATATAGATAAAGTTCTTATAATATCCGAGCAGGATAGGACTCGGAGCAACGGATTTAAGTTGGATAAGTTTAGGTTTAGGAGGGAGATAGGAAGGAACTGGTTCACAAATAGGGTGGTGGACGAGTGGAACAAGCTTAGCAACTTTGTAGTAAGTGCGGAACTCTGGAAAGTTTCAAAAGGAGGCTAGATAGATTCATGGATGATAGAGAGTGGTAGTAACTCTCGACAGGAGCTGCCATGCACAGGCCAACCGGCCTATTGCAGACTCCTTATTTTCTTATGTTCATATATTAACACCTACGGACAAGTTACTGCACCACGTGAACACTACACCACCTGGTGTCTCCATGAACACGTGAGGTCCTTCATATTAACACCCGAGGACGAGTTACTGCACCACATGAACACCACACCACCTGGTGTCTTCATAAGCACGTGAGGTCCTTCATATCAACACCTCCGGACGAGTTAATGCACCACGTGGCCTACGTGACCTCACACAGTATGGCAAGAGACCAGCCCGGGCCATCAACTGTAAACTATAATAATTTGTATATTCCATTCATGTTCCTTCTCTTTTCTGTAATGAAAGCTTTTCTTAACGACCCACTCACCCCATGTCCTTGTATGTAAAACGTAAATTTTTGCCTAATGTATATTTTCAGCCTTTGGACTGAAGAACTTTCTCAATAAACCGTTAATTATTATTTTTATTTTTATTTTTATTATTATTATTATTATTATTATTATTATTATTATTATTATTATTATTATTCTTTTTATTATTATTATTATTATTATTATTATTATTATTATTATTATTATTACACAAACACACGTGCGCGCACGCTGTTGGGTTAGGTCAGGTTAGGTTAGGTTGGGTTAGGATGGGTTGGGTTGGGTTGGGTTAGGTTGGGTTGCGTGATGTTTTTATGTAGGTCCTATAGAACGTTTGGTTTGAGGCAGGGTAGTTGAAACTATCATAACCTAACGTAACTGTGCCCCAAACATCCGGTCACTGTGATGTTTCGTCTCGTGAACTTATCCTCTGACCCTATGTAGAGCTACAGTGACCTGACTTGTGTGAGAAGATAACTGAGAGCCTCAGGGGAGTTAGACCAAATAATTAATGAATAAACAAACACGTAAATAAACAAACTGTAAATAAAATTAAATATACTAGTAAATAAACAAATTAATATAAAATAGATGAAGAAATAAACAAATAAACAAATAAATAAATAAAAGTAATAAAATAATACACACAAAAAATAAATGATTAGTAACAAAAAATAATTAATGAAGAAAAAGTGTTAAATAATTGTCACATTTTTAAGTAATTATCAAAGAAAGTATAAAACAACAAGTAAATAAAACAAGACTTGTCAGAAAAAATAAACGAAAAAAGTATATAATTCTTAAGGTTTACCAAAACAAACTTAAGGATGAGTGTAACTTAAAGAAGATGTAAACACGGAGACGAGAAGAGTTAACCCTTTGAGTCCTGAGGAGTTAAATCATCGTTATCAAAGGTTTAAAGTATCGTCATCAAAGGGGTAAAGTATCGTCATCAAAGGGGTAAAGTATCGTCATCAAAGGGGTAAAGTATCGTCATCAAAGGGGTAAAGTATCGTCATCAAAGGGTTAAAGTATCGTCATCAAAGGGGTAAAGCATCGTCATCAAAGTGTTAAAGTATCGTCATCAAAGGGTTAAAGTATCGTCATCAAAGGGTTAAATCATCGTCGTCAAAGGGTTAAATCATCGTCATCAAAGGGTTAAATCATCGTCGTCAGAGGGTTAAATCATCGTCGTCAAAGAGTTAGATTATCGTCATCAAAGGGTTAAAACATCGTCGTCAAAGAGTTAAAGTATCGTCATCACAGGGTTAAGGTATCGTCAGCAAAGGGTTAAATCATCGTCATCAAAGGGTTAAAGTATCGTCATCAAAGGGTTAAATTATCGTCATCAAAGGGTTAAAGTATCGTCATCAAAGGGTTAAATCATCGTCGTCAAAGGGTTAAATCATCGTCATCAAATGGTTAGATCATCGTCGTCAAAGGGTTAAGTCATCGTCATCAAAGGGTTAAAGTATCGTCATCTCAGGGTTAAAGTATCGTCATCAGAGGGGTAGAGTATCGTCATCAAAGGGTTAAAGTATCGTCATCAAAGGGTTAAAGTATCGTCATCAAAGGGTTAAATCATCGTCGTCAGAGGGTTAAATCATCGTCGTCAAAGAGTTAGATCATCGTCATCAAAGGGTTAAATCATCGTCATCAAAGGGTTAAATCATCGTCA
>NW_024730337.1:0-8686 GCF_018991925.1 Homarus americanus
CCCTGATCGAGTATAAAAAAGTCCTGGTGGAGTATAACAAAGTCCCTGGTCGAGTATAACAAAGTTTTCTAATCGAGTATAACAAAGTCCTGGTTGAGTATTGCAAAGGACTGATCGAGTAAGACAAAGTCCCCTGATCGAGTATAACAAAGTCCCTAATCGAGTATAACAAAGCCCCTGGACGAGTATAACAACGTTCCCTGATCGAATATTACAAAGTCTCATGGCCCGTATAACAAAGTCCTGGTCGAGTATAAAAAAGGCCCTGATCGAGTAAGACCAAAATCCTGATCGAGTATAACAAAGTCCCTAATCGAGTATAACAAAGCCGCCTGAACGAAGTATAACAAAGTTCTCTCATCGAGTATAACAAAGTCCCTAATCGAGTATAACAAAGTCCCCTGGTCCAGTATAACAAAGTCCCTGATAGAATATAACATCGACTCCTGGCTCAGTTTAACAAAGTCCCCAGATCGAGCATAACAAAGTCCCTAATCGATTATAACAAATGGCTTTGATCGAGTAAGACAAAGTCCCCTGATCGAGCATAACAAAGTCCCCTGATGGTATAACCGGCCCTGGACGAGTATAACAAAAGTCCCTGAACCGAGAGTATAACAAAGTCCCCTGGTCGAGAGTATAACAAATGGCTCTGATCCGGAAGTAAAGACCGAAGTCCCCTGATCGAGCATAACAAGTCCCCTGATCTAGTATAACAAAAGCCCCCTGGACAGAGTATAACAAAGTCCCTGAACCGAGTATAACAAAGTCCCTGATCCGAGTAACACATATCCTGATCGAGTACTAAAAAGTCCTGGTGGAGTATAACAAAGTCCCCTGATCGAGAATAACAAAGCCCCCTAATCGAGCATAAAAATGTCCCCTGGTCCCGTGTAACAAAGTCCCCTGATCGAGTATAACATATCCCCGGATCGAGTATAACAAAGTCCCCTGGTCGTGTATAACAAAGTCCAGTGATCGAGTATAACAAAGGCCCCTCATCGAGTATAGCAAAGTCCATTGGTCAAATATAGGAAAGTCCACTGATCGAGTATAACAAAGCCTCCTGATCGAGAATAACAAAGTCCTCTGATCGAGTATAACAAAGCCCCCTGCTCGAATATAAAAAAGTCCCCTGATCGAGTCTAAAAAAGGCCTCTAATCGAGTATAACAAAGTCCCCTGATCTAGTATAACAAAGGCCCCTCATCGAGTATAACAAAGGCCTCTCATCGAGTATAACAAAGTCCCCTGATCGAGTATAACATATCCCCTGATCGAGTATAACAAAGTCCACTGGTCTAGAATGAAAAAGATCCCTGATCGCGAACAACAAAGTCCCCTGGTCGTGTATAACCAACTCCCCTGATCGAGTATAACAAAGGCCCCTCATTGAGTATAACAAATTTCATTGCTCAAGTATAAAAAAGTCCCCTGGGCGAGTATAACAAAAGTCCCCTAATCCAGGTATAACAAAGTCCTCTGTTAGAGTATAAAAAAGTCCCTGATCGAGAGTATAACAAAGCCGCCTTACTCGAGGCTGTAAAGTCCCCTGGTCGAGTATAACAAAGTCCCCTGTTCGAGTCTAACAAAGTCCCCTTACCGAGTGAGACAAAGTCCCCTGATCTAGTATAACAAAGTCCCCTGATCGAGTATAACAAAGCCCCCTGGACGAGTATAACAAAGTCCCCTATTCAAGTATAACAAAGTCCCCTGATCGAGTATAACAAAGTCCCCAGATCGAGTATAACAAAGTCCCCTGGTCGAGTCCAAAAAAGGCCTCTAATCGAGTATAAGAAAGTCCCCTGATCGAGTATAACAAAGCCACCTAATCGAGTATAACAAAGTCCCCTGGTCGAATATAACAAAGTCCCCTGTTCGAGTCTATCAAAGTCCCTTATCCAGTATAACAAATTCCCCTTATCGAGTTTAACAAAGTTCCCTTATCGAGTATAACAAAGACCCCTAATCGAGTATAACAAAAGACCCTGGTCGAGTATAACAAAGTCCCCTGATCGAGTGTAACAAAAGTCCCCTGATCGAGTATAACAAAGTCCCCTTATCGAGTATAAAAATGTCCCCTGGTCCAGTGTAACAAAGTCCCCTGATCGAGTATAAAAAAGTTCCCTGGCCCAGTATAATAAAGTCCCTAGATCGAGCAAACCAAAGTCCCCTGATCGTTTATAACAAAGTCCCCCGGTCGAGTATAGCAAAGGGCCCTGATCGAGTAAGACAAAGTCCCCTGATCGAGTATAACAAAGTCCCCTGATCGAGTATAAAAAAGCCCCCTAGACGAGTATAACAAAGTCCTCTAGTCGAGTATACAAAGTCCCCTAATCGAGTATAACAAAGTCCCCTGGTCGACTATAGCAAAGTCCCCTGGTCGAGTATAACAAAGCCTCCTCATCGAGTATAACAAAGTCCCCTAATCGAGTATAACAAAGTCCCCTAATCGAGTATAACAAAGTCCCTAGTCGAGTATAACAAAGTCCCTAAATCGAGTATAACAAAGTCCCCTGGTCAACTATAGCAAAGTCCCCTGGTCGAGTATAACAAAGGCCCCTCATCGAGTATAACAAACTCCATTGGTTAAGTATAAAAATTTTCCCTGGTCGAGTATAACAAAGTCCCCTTTTCGAGTATAGCAAAGTCCCCTGATGGAGTATAACAAAGCCTCCTGATCGAGTATAACAAAGTCCCCTAAACGAGTATAACATATCCCCTGTTCGAGTATAACGAAGTCCCAGGTCGAGTATAGCAAAAAGTCCCCTCATCAGTATAACAAAAGCCTCCTGATCGAGTATAAAGTCCCCTGATCGAGGTATAACAAAGCTGCTCCAGAGTATAACAAAAGTCCCCTGATCGAGGTCTAAAAGGCCTCCAAATCCCGAGTATAACAAGTCCCTTCTGAAAACATAACAAAGGCCCTGATCGAGTATAACAAAAGGCCCTCATCGGGGTATAACAAAGTCCTGATCGAGTATAACAAAGCCGCCTAATCGAGTATAACAAAGTCCAGTGGTCGAGTATAACATATCCCACATCGAGTATAACAAAGTCCCTGGTGGAGTATAACATAGTCCCCTGGTCGAGTATAACAAAGTTTTCTAATCGAGCATAACAAAACAAAGGCCCCATGTCGAGTATAACAAAGTCCTCTGATCAAGTATAACAAAGTCCCCTGATCGAGTATAACAAAGTCCCCTAATCAAGTATAACAAAGTCCCCTGATCGAGTATAGCAAAGTCCTCTGTTCGAGTAAAACATATCCCCTGATCGAGTATAACAAAATCCTCTGGTCGAATATGACAAAGTCCCCTGATCGAGTATAAAAAAGTCACCTGGTCCAGTTTAACAAAGTCCCCTAATCGAGTATAACAAAGTCCCCTAATCGAGTATAACAAAGTCCCCTGGTCGACTATAGGAAAGTCCCCTGGTCGAGTATAACAAAGCCTCCTCATCGAGTATAACAAAGTCCCCTAATCGAGTATAACAAAGTCCCCTAATCGACTATAACAAAGTCCCTGGTCGAGTATAACAAAGTCCCTTAATCGAGTATAACAAAGTCCCCTGGTCGACTATAGCAAAGTCCCCTGGTCGAGTATAACAAAGGCCCCTCATCGAGTATAACAAACTCCATTGGTCAAGTATAAAAAAGTTCCCTGGTCATAATTATAACAAAAGGTCCATAATCGAGTATAACAAAATTCCCTTGCAATTATGTAAAGTCCCTGATGGAGTATAACAAAACATCTGATCGAGTATAATAAAGTCCCTAATCAGGTATAACAAAGCCCTGTTCGTTACTTGAAAGAGTCCTGGTCGAGTACAGCAAAGTCCCCTCATCGAGTATAACAAAGCCTCCTAATCGAGTTTAGCAAAGTCCCCTGATCGAGTATAACAAAGCCCCCTGCTCGAGTATAACAAAGTCCCCTGATCGAGTCCAAAAAAGGCCTCAAATCGAGTATAACAAAGTCCCCTGATCTAGTATAACAAGGGCCCCTGATCGAGTATAACAAAGGCCCCTCATCGAGTATAAGAAAGTCCCCTGATCGAGTATAACAAAGTCCCGTGGTCGAGTATAACATATCCCCTGATCGAGTATAACAAAGTCCCTGGTCGGTTTAACAAAGTCCATTATCGGGCCTGCTCAAAGTCCCTAATCAGTATACAAAGGCCCTCGTCCGGAAATTATAACACAGTCCCTAATCGAGTGTAACAAAAGTCCCTTGATCGAGTATAACAAAGTCCCGTGGTCGAGTATAACATATCCCCTGATCGAGTATAACAAAGTCCCTGGTGGAGTATAACAAAGTCCCCTGGTCGAGTATAACAAAGTTTTCTAATCGAGCATAACAAAGGCCCCTTGTCGATTATAACAAAGTCCTCTGATCAAGTATAACAAATTCCCCTGATCGAGTATAACAAAGTCCCCTAATCAAGTATAACAAAGTCCCCTGATCGAGTATAAAAATGTCCCCTGGTCCAGTGTAACAAAGTCCCCTGATCGAATATAAAAAAGTCCGCTTGCCCAGTAAAATAAAGTCCCTAGATCGAGCATACCAAAGTCCACTGATCGATTATAACAAAGTCTCCGGGTCGAGTGTAGCAAACGGCCCTGATCGAGTAAGACAAAGTCATCTGATCGAGTATAACAAAGTCCTCTGATCGAGTATAAAAAAGCCCCCTTGATGAGTATAACAAAGTCCCCTGGTCCAGTATAACAAAGTCCCCTGATCGAGTATAACATATCCCCTGATCGAGTATAACAACGTCTCCTGGCCCAGTTTAACAAAGTGCCCAGAACGAGCATAACAAAGTCCCCTAATCGATTATAACAAAGTACCCTGGTCGAGTATAACAAAGGGCCCTGATCGAGTATAACAAAGTCCCCTAATCGAATATAACAAAGTCCTCTGGTCAAGTATAAAAAAGTCCCCTGGTCGAGTATAACAAAGTCCCCGGTTCATGAATAACAAAGTCCCCTTGTCGAATATAGCAAAGTCCCCTGATCAAGTATAACAAAGCCTCCAGATCGAGTATAACAAAGTCCCCTAATCGAATATAACAAAGCCCCCTGCTCGAGTATAAGAAAGTCACCTGATCGAGTATAACAAAGTCTCCTGATCTAGTATAACAAAGGCCCCTCATCGAGTCCAAAAACGGCCCCTAATCGAGTGTGACAAAGTCCCCTCTTCTAGTATAACAAAGGCCTCTGATCGAGTATAACAAAGGCCCCTCATCAAGTATAAGAAAGTCCCCTGATCGAGTATAACAAAGCCGCCTAATCGAGTATAACAAAGTCCCCAGGTCAAGTATAACAAAGTCCCCTGTTCGAGTATAACAAAGTCCCCTGGTCGAGTATAGCCAAAGTCCCTGATCAGACCCTTTCCAACAAAGCCTCACAGTGAGTGATTATAACGAGTCACTAATCGGGTATAACGAAGCCCCCTGCTCGGTATAGCAAAGTCCCTGATCGGTATAACAAAGCCTCTGATCAGAGTATAGCAGAGTCCCTGATCGGGTATAACAAAGCCTATAACAAAGGTATAACCAAAATCCTGGTCGGAGGTATAGCAAAGTCCCTGATCGTATAACTTGAGGCCCTTATCAACGAGTATAACAAAGGCCCCACATCGAGCATAAGAAAGTCCCCTGAACGAATATAACAAAGCCGTCTAATCGAGTATAACAAAGTCCCCTGGTCGAGTATAACAAAGTCCCCTGTTCGAGTCTAACAAAGTCCCCTTATCGAGTATAACAAATTCCCCTTATCGAGTATAACAAATTCCGCATATCGAGTATAACAAAGTCCCCTAATCGAGTATAACAAAGCCCCCTGGTCGAGAATAACAAAGTCCCCTGATCGAGTGTAACAAAAGTCCCTTAATCGCGTATAACAAAGTCCCCTAATCGAGTATAAAAATGTCCTCTAGTCCAGTGTAACAAAGTCCCCTGATCGAGTATAAAAATGTCCTCTGGTCCAGTGTAACAAAGTCCCCTGATCGAGTATAAAAAAGCCACTTGCCCAGAATAACAAAGTCCCTAGATCGACCATACCAAAGACCCTTGATCGATTATAACAAAGTCCCCCGGTCGAGTATAGCAAAGGGCCCTGATCGGGTAAAACAAAGTCCCCTGATCGAGTATCACAAAGTCCCCTGATCGAGTATAACAAAGCCCCCTGGATGAGTATAACAAAGTTCCCTGATCAGGTATAACAGAGTCACAATTCAGGTATAACCAAATTACCTGATCGATATAACCTATCCTGATCGAGTATAACAACGTCTCCGGGCCCAGTTTAACAAAGTCCCCAGATCGAGCATAACAAAGTCCCCTAATCGATTATAACAAAGTCCCCTGGTCGAGTATAACAAAGGTTCCTGATCGAGTAAGACAAAGTCCCCTCATCGAGTATAACAAAGTCCTCTGATGCTAGTATAACAAAGCCCCCTTGACGAGTATAACAAAGTCCCCTGAACCGAGTATAACAAAGTCCCCTGATCGAGTATAACATAACCCCTGATCGAGTATAACAAGTCTCTTGTGGAGTATAATAAAGTCCCCTGGTCGAGTATAACAAAGTTTTCTAATCGAGCATAACAAAGGCCCCTGGTCGAGTATAACAAAGTCCTCTGATCAAGTATAACAAAATCCCCTGATCGAGTATAACAAAGTCCTCTGATCGAGTATAACATATCCCCTGATCGAGTATAACAAAGTCCCCTGGTCGAGTATAACAAAGTCCCCTGTTCGAGTCTAACATTAAATCCCATTATCGAGTATAAAATATTCCCCTTATCGAGTATAACAAAGTCCCCTTTTCGAGTATAACAAAGTCCCCTGATCGAGTATAACAAAGGCCTCTGGTCGAGTATAGCAAAGGGCCCTGATCGAGTAAGACAAAGTCCTCTGATCGAGTATAACAAAGTCCCCTGATCCAGTATAAAAAAGCCCCCTAAGCGAGTATAACAAAGTCCCCTAATCGAGTGTAACAAAGTCACCTGATCGAGTATAACAAAGTCCCCTGGTCCAGTATATCAAAGTCCCCTGGTCGAGTATAGCAAAGTCCCCTCATCGAGTATAACAAGCCCCCTGATCGAGTATAACATATCCTCTGATCGAGTATAACAAAGTCCTCTGGTCGAGTATGACAAAGTCCACTGATCGAGTATAACATATCCTCTGATCGAGTATAACAAAGCCCCCTGGACGAGTATAACAAAGACCCCTGATCGTGTATAACAAAGTCCCCTGATCGAGTATTACATATCCCCTGATCGAATATAAGAAAGTCCCTGGTGGAGTATAAGAAAGTCCCCTGATCGAGTTTCACAAAGGCCCCTGATCGAGTATAACAAAGTCCCCTGGTCGAGTATAACAAAGTCCCCTGTTCGAGTCTAACATTAAATCCCATTATCGAGTATAAAATATTCCCCTTATCGAGTATAACAAAGTCCCCTTTTCGAGTATAACAAAGTCCCCTGATCGAGTATAACAAAGGCCTCTGGTCGAGTATAAAAAAGTTCCCTGATCGAGTATAACAAAAGTCCAGTGATCGAGCATAACAAAGTCCTCTGATCGAGTATAAAAAAGTCCCCTAGCCCAGTGTAACAAAGTCCCCATATCGAGCATAACAAAGTACCCTGATCGATTATAACAAAGTCCCCTGGTCGAGTATAGCAAAGGGCCCTGATCGAGTAAGACAAAGTCCTCTGATCGAGTATAACAAAGTCCCCTGATCGAATATAAAAAAGCCCCCTAGGCGAGTATAACAAAGTCCCCTAATCGAGTATAACAAAGTCACCTGATCGAGTATAACAAAGTCTGCTGGTCCAGTATAACAAAGTCCCCTGGTCGAGTATAGCAAAGTCCCCTCATCGAGTATAACAAGCCCCCTGATCGAGTATAACATATCCTCTGATCGAGTATAACAAAGTCCTCTGGTCGAGTATGACAAAGTCCCCTGAGCGAGTATAACATATCCTCTGATCGAGTATAACAAAGCCCCCTGGACGAGTATAACAAAGACCCCTGATCGTGTATAACAAAGTCCCCTGATCGAGTATTACATATCCCCTGATCGAATATAAGAAAGTCCCTGGTGGAGTATAAGAAAGTCCCCTGATCGAGTTTCACAAAGGCCCCTAATCGAGTATAACAAAGTCTCCTGATCGCGTATAACAAAGTCCCCTGATCGAGTATAACAAAGGCCCTGGTCGAGTAAAACAAAGTCCCCTAATCGAATATAACAAAGCCCCTGGACGAGTATAACAAAGTTCCCTGATCAGGTATAACAAAGTCCCATGATTGAGTATAACAAACTCCCCTGGTCCAGTATAACAAAGTCTTCTGATCGAGTATAACATATCCCCTGATCAAGTATTACAAAGTCTCCTGGCCCAGTATAACAAAGTCCGCAGATCGAGCGTAACAAAGTCCCCTGATCGATTATAACAAAGTCCCCTGGCCGAGTATAACAAAGTCCCCTGTTCGAGTATAACAAAGTCCCCTGGTCGAGTATAGCAAAGTCCCCTGATCGAATATAACAAAGCTTACTGATCGAGTATAACAAAGTCCCCTAATCGAGTATAACAAAGCCCCCTGCTCGAGTATAACAAAGTCCCCTGATCGAATATAACAAAGCCTCCTCATCGAGTATAACAAAGCCCCCTAATCGAGTA
>NW_024730338.1:0-12464 GCF_018991925.1 Homarus americanus
TCGCCTACAATACTCTAAAGCTAGCTCTCACCACCACCCGCCTACAACCTCCTAGTCACAGCTCTCCCAGCACTCGCCTACAACACTCCCAGTCACAGCTCTCCACCATCACTCGCCTACAACAATCCAGTCACTGCTCTCACCACCACTCGCCTAATACACTCCCATACACAGCTCTCACCACTACTCGCCAACAAAACTCTCAGTCACGCTCTGCCCACCACTCGCCTACAACACTCCTAGTCACAGCTCTCACCACCACTCTCTTACAACACTCCTAGTCATCTCTCACCACCATTCTCCTCTAGCTCTCCCAGTCATCTCTGACCACCACTTGCCTCAGCACTCTCAGTCACAGCTCTCACCAGCACTCGCCTACAACACTCCCAGTCACAGCTCTCACCACCACTCGCCTACAACTCCTCCTGGTCACAGCTCTCACCACCACTTTTCTCCCAGCACTCCAGTCACATCTCACCACCACTCGCCTGCTCTCCCAGTCACTTCTCCTACCACCACTCGCCTACAACACTCCCAGTCACAGCTCTAACCACCACTCGCCTACAACACTCCCAGTCACACCTCACCACCTCGCCTACCACACTCCCAGTCGCAGCTCTCACCACCACTCGCCTACAACACTCCTAAAACAGCTCTCACCACCACTGCCTACAACACCTTTAGTCACAGCTCTCACCAACACTCGCCTACAACACTCCCAGTCACAGCTCTCACCACCACTCCTTACAACCTCCCAGTCACACTCTCATCACCACTCGCCTCAAGCTCTCACGGTCACGTCTCTGACCAATACTCGTCAACAACGCCCTCAGTCGCAACTTGACCACCACCTAGCCTACCTCACTCCCTAGTCACCTCTTGACCACCATTTAATACAACACTCCCAGTCATCTCTCACCACCACTTCGCCTACTGCTTATCCCAGTCACATCCACGGCCACCACTTGCCTGCTGCTCTCCTAGCCACAGCTCCCACCACCACTCGCCTACAACTCTCCAACTCACAGCTCTCACCACTTTCGCCTGCAACACTCCCAGTCACAGCTCACGACCACCACTCGCCTACAGCATTCTCAAGTCACAGCTCTCCACCACCTCAAGCCTACAACACTCCCTAATTACCGGCTCCTCACCCCACTTGCCTACAACACTGCCAGTACCGGCTCTCTGACCACAACTCTCCTACAAAACTCCAAGTCACAGCTCTCACCACCACTCGCCTCCAACATTCCTGGTCATGCTCTCACCACCACTCACCTACAACAGTCAGTCTCTGCTTGCTCTACCACCACTCGCCTAGAAACATTCCAAGTCACAGCTCTCACCTCAAGCTGCCTGCCTCTAATTACGGCTCTCACCACCGCACCTACAACACTGCCAGTAACAGCCTCACCCACAACTCTCCTACAAACCTCCGTCACCAGCTCTCACCACCACTCGCCTACAACCTCCCCTGGTCACAGCTCTCACCCACCACCCGCCTACAACACTCCTAGTCACGGCTCTCACCACCACTCGCTTACAACACTAGGCTGAGTCTCACCAGCACTCGCCTAATACTCCCGTCACAGCTCACCGCTTCGCCTACAACAATCCAAGTCACTGCTTCCCACCACTCGCCTAATACACTCCATACATCAACTCTCACCATCGTAACAAAACTCTCGTGCAGCTCTCTGCACCACTCGCCTAGCACTCCTGGTCACCAGCTCTGACCACCACTCTCTTTCAGCATCTAGTCACATCTCTCACCACCATTCGCCTACAACTCTCCCAGTCACATCTCTGACCACCGCGCCCGCACTCTTAGTCACAGCTCTCACCACCACTTTCCTGCTGGCTGCTCGCCTGTCTGGTCACGGCTATCTCACCGCGCGCCTACAGCACTCCCTGGTCATCACCAGGCCGCCGCCCTGCTCTCCCTAGTGCGTCTTGCCACCACTCTGCTTCTCTGGCTTTCGGTCAACGGTTCTCTCGCTATAACGCTCCGATCACAGCTCTCACCACCGCTGCGCCTACAACGCCGGTCACGGCTCTCTGCCTCTCTTCTGCTCGATTGCGGCTCATCACCACTGCTCGCCTGCTACTCTCTGCTCACGGCCTCTCGTCTACAGACACTTTTGGTGCGGCTCATCGGCTCTCGCCTGCTCCCGTTGCGGCTCTCACCGCTCGCCTGCTTGCTGCGTCTCAGCTCTCAGCCTGATCAATCGCGGCTCTAACGCTCCTTGTCTGGCTCTCGGTTACCGCTCCTCTCACCAACGCTCACGATCGGCTCTCCTGCTGGTAGCTTTCTGATCGCTGTTACCGCTCTCTGCCCAGCAGTCTGTGCAGCTCTCACCGCTGCCTGTAACGCTCTTGGTCCGCAGTTTCTTACTTTCGCCTGTCACAACGCACTCTGGTCGGATCTCACCACCGCAAGCTTAAGCACTCTTGTAACGGTTCTCTGCAGCACTCTTTCTCTCCTGGTGCTCTCTGACCACCACTCAAACTCTCTAGGTCTGGCGCTCACCACCACTGGCCTACAACTCTCCGGTCCGGCTCTCTGGCTTTCCGGTCACAGCTCTCACCTGCTATTCGCCTACTAGCAATCAAAGTCTGCTCTCACCAACACTCGCCTGTCTGTCACGCTCTGAACAACAACTGCTCTTCTTTCATCATCTCAAAACTCTCGATCACCCGGTTATTTCCCACCGCTGCTTCTAGGCTCTCTGGTCACGTCTCTGACCACCGCTCTTGCTCTGGTCTGCATCTCTCCACCGTTTCTTTCGGTCGCATCTCTGCGCCGCCGCCTGCAACGCGTCTTCGGCGGTCACAGGCTCTGCCGGCGCTCGTCCTGCACCTGACAGATCTGCCAGCCTCTTCCTAGCATCACGTTCTCTATTTCTCTCTCTCTCTCTTTTCTACTCAGTCACCGGGTCTCACCATGCGCCTACTGCTCCCTGGTCACAGCTCTCTCACCACGCTCCATAAGAACTGCTCTTGGTCACAGCTCTCAACAGCACTCTCTTATAACCTCTTGTCACATTCTCACCAGCACTCGCCTGCTTGCTCCTAGTCACAGCTCTCTCCACCCACCGACTCGCCTTCTGCTTGCTCCATTCACAGCTCTCTCTGCCTCTCGCCTGCTTGCTCCCAGTGCCACTTGTCTCTTAACACTCGCCTGCTTGCTCCAGTCCAGCTCTCACCACCTCTCTCCTGCTCAGTGCAGCTCTCTCACCACCACTCGCCTAATGCACTCTCAGTCACCTTTCTACCACCTCTCAACTAAGCTCTCAGTCTGGCTCTTACCACCACTGGCCTGCAGCACTTTCCTTGTTGGGTCACGGCTCTGACCACCACTCGCCTAGAAACTCTGGTCACAGCTCTCACCAGCACTCGCCTGCTTGCTCCCAGTCACCTCTCACCACCACCACTTCCAGTTAGTCGCAGCTCTCAGCTACCACTTGCCTGTGCTCTGGTCTCGCTCTTGCCACCTCTTTTCCACAGCACTGTCGTTGCTCTCACCACTCGCCTACAAATTCTAGTCACGGCTGTCTGCTCGCTTACAACGCTCTTGTTCCGGCTCTCTCACCTCTCTCCTCAATATGCCTTTCGGACTGGCTCTCGCACCATTCGCCTACAAGCACTCCTAATCGCAGCTCACCACCGCTCGCCTTCAACACTTTTGGTCAGGGCTCTCGGTAGCACTCGTTCCACAACAATCGGTCTTGCTCTCACCACCACTCGCCTGCTACCAGTCTTGGTTTCATCCACTCCGCCTCTTGCTCCCAGTCTCGCTCCACCACCACTGGCCTACAACAATCCCAGTCACAGCTCTCTTACCACTCGCCTACAACTCTCCAAGTCTGTCTGTACCCACTCGCCTACGGCCTGCCGGTCGGGGCGTCTGCAGCGCTCGCCTTCAACACTCTGGTCTCTTACCCACCTCTCGCCTTCCTTACTCGGTTCGCGGCTCTCTGTTCGCCTGCAACGTCTCGTCTGCTCTTACCGCCGCTCGCCTTCTGCTCTCCTGGTCACAGCTCACCACCTCTCGCCTGCAGCACTTCCAGTCTGGCCTCACCTCCACTCGCCTGCCTCCTTAGTCACAGCTCTCCACCACCACTCTTATAACCTCTTAGTCAGAGCTCTCACCAGCACTGCGCCTACAACAATCCCAGTCCTGCTCTCACCGTCACTCGCCTACTACAATCGAAGTCACGCTCTCACCCACTCGCCAATACTCTCAATCACAGCTCTGACCAACACTGGCATCACCGCCTCCTAGTCACAGCTATGTCCCACCACTCTCTTCTACAACACTCCAGTCACATCTGTGATCACCACTCGCCTACAACTCTCTGTCATCTCCTGACCACCACTTGCCTACAGAACTCCCTGAGTCTGTCTCACCACCACTCGCCTACAACACTCCAGTCACAGCTCTCACCACCACTCGCCTACAGCATTCCAAGTCGCTGTCACCACCTCAAACCTGGCCTCCCAATTACATCCACCACCACTCGCCTACAACGCACTGCCAGTAACCCGGCTCTCACCACCCTTTCGCCTACAAAACTCCAGTCTGCTCTCACCACCACTGCTTCTACAACACTCCTAGTCACAGCTCACCTGCCTCTCGCCTGCCTCCCCAGTCGTTGCTCTCACCACCACTCGCCTACAACACTGCTAGTCACAGCTCTCACCACCACTCGCTTACAACACTCTTAGTCACAGCTCTCACCAGTGCCTAGCCTACAACCTCCCAGTCACAGTTCTCCTGCCACTCGCCTGGCCTCCCATCACAGCTCTCACCACCGCACCAAACACAACACTCCCAGTCACAAGTCTCACCACCACTCGCCTACAACACTCCTGATCAGGCGCTCACCACCACTAAGCCTACAACAATCCCAGTCTGCTCTCACCACCACTCGCCTACTACCTCCAGTCCCACCCAGCTCTCACTACTCGTCAACAAAAACTCTCCGTTGCAGTTCCTGACCACCACTCGCCTACAGCACTCTAGTCACAGCTCTGACCACCACTCTCTTACTAGCCTCTAGTCTCACATCTCTCTACCACCTCTCGTGCCTCCCAGTCGCAGCTCTCCACCACTCGCCTAACCTCCTAGTCACAGCTCTCACCACAACTCGCCTGCCTCCCAGTCACAGCTCTCACCACCACTGTCCCTGCTTTACTCCCAGTCGCAGCTCTCACCACCTCTCGCCTACAACACTCCTGGTCGCAGCTCTCACCACAACTCGCTTCTGCACTCCCAGTCACAGCTCTCACCACACTCTTTGCAGCCTCCTGGTCACAGCTCTGACCACCACTCTCTTACAACACTCCTGGTCACATCTCTCACCACCATTCGCCTACATATCTCCCAGTCGCATCTGTGTCCACCACTTGCCTACAGCACTCTTCAGTCACAGCTCTCACCAGCACTCGCCTGCAACCTCCAGTCGTAGCTCTCACCTCTTGCTGCCTCCTGGTCACATCTCTCACCACCACTCGCCTACAAAACTCCAGTCCACAGCACTCACCTGCTCGCCTACATTGCTCCCAGTCTAGCTCTCACCACCAACGCCTACAGCATTCAAGTCACAGCTCTCGCTGCCACACGTGTTACTCTCTGTCGACTCTGCCACCACTCGCCTGCAACTCTCACTCACATCTCTGACCACCACTTGCCTACAGCACTCACAGTCACAGCTCTCACCACCACTCGCCTACAACACTCCCAGTCACAGCTCTCACCACACTCGCCTACAGCATTCAAGTCCCTGTCTCACCACCTCAAGCCCTACCTCCCAGTGCGGCTCTCACCACCACTCGCCTACAACACTGCCAGTAAGGCTCTCACCACCACTCGCCTACAAAACTCCAAGTCACAGCTCTCACCACCACTCGCCTACAACACTCCCTAGTC
This sequence comes from Homarus americanus, assembly GCF_018991925.1. Taxonomy (NCBI): domain Eukaryota; kingdom Metazoa; phylum Arthropoda; class Malacostraca; order Decapoda; family Nephropidae; genus Homarus; species Homarus americanus. The sequence goes on from NW_024730338.1 coordinate 5,933, forward strand.
ACAGCTCTTACCACCTCTCGCCTACAACACTCCCAGTCGTTGCTCTCACCACCACTCGCCTCCGCCTCCTGGTCACAGCTCTCACCACCACTAACACAACACTCTTGGTCACAGTTCTCACCGCACTCGCCTTCAACCTCCCAGTCACAGCTCTCACCACCACTCGCCTACATCCTCCCAATCACAGCTCTCACCCACTCGCCTACAACACTCCCAGTCACAAGTCTCAACCACCACTGCCTCAACACGCAGCTCTCACCAGTCGCCTACAACACTCTTAAAACAGCTCTCACCACCACTCGCCTACAACACCTTTAGTCACGCTCTCACCAACACTCGCCTACACTGCTCCCAGTCACAGCTCTCACACCACTGCTTGCCCAGTCACACCTCTCATCACCACTCGCCTACAACTCTCACAGTCACATCTCTGACCAATGCTCGTCAACAACTCCCCTCAGTCACAGCTCTGACCACCACTAGCCTACCGCACTCCTGGTCACAGCTCTGCCACCACTCTTCTGCCTCCCAGTCACATCTCTCACACCACCACTCGCCTCTAGCTTCTCCCAGTCACATCTGCGTGCCACTTGCCTGCAGCACTCCTGGGCACAGCTCCCACCACTCGCCTACAACACTCCAGCTCAGCTCTCACACAGCTCGCCTGCTCCCGTCACAGCTCTGCCACACTCGCCTCTGCATTTCAGTCACAGCTCTCACCACCAAGCCTGCAGCCTCCCAGTGCTCTCACACTGCCCTGCTTGCTACAATGTGGCTCTCACCTGGCTCTCCTACAAACTCCCGTCACAGCTCTCACCTCGCCTACAAGATTCCTAGTCAGGCTCTCACCACTCACCTACAACAATCCCAGTCACTGCTCTCCACCACTCGCCTACATTCATCACGCTCTCTCAAGCATGCTCCTAGTACGCTCTCACCCTTGCCTACAACACCCAGTGTTGACGCCTCACCACAGCTCTCCTGCAGGCCTCCAGGTCACTGCTCACCACCACTCCCTACAACACTCCTAGTCTCAGCTCTCACCACCGCCTCAACACTCTGTCACAGCTCTCCCACCTCTTGTGCTCTGGGCACAGATCTCACCAGCACTCGCCTAGTCTGCTCCCAGTCACAGCTCTACCGTCACTCGCCTACAACAATCCCGTCACTGCTCTCACCACCACTCGCCTATGCCTCCCTTTAACTCTCCCACCAACTCGCCAGCAAAACTCTCAGTCACAGCTCTGCCCACCACTCCTGCAGCCCTCCTGGTGCTCTGACCATCTCTCTTGCCTCCTAGTCACATCTCTCACCATTGCTCTGCTCTCCCAGTACATATCTTGCCACTTGCGCTCTTGGTCCACCATTCTCACCCTTTCCTACAGCTCCCAGTCTGGCTCCTACACTCGCCTCTATCCTCCCAGTCATGGCTCTCACCACCACTCGCCTACAACCTGCTCTAGTCTCAGCTGTCCACACACTCGCTTACAGCACTCTTGTTCTGTTTCGCTTGGCACATCACCTGCTTGCTCAGTCACAGCTCTCACCACCACTCGCCTACAACACTCCAATCACAGCTCTCACCACCATCGCCTACAACACTCCCAGTCACAGCTCTCACCTCGCCTGCTTGCTCCCAGTCACGGCTCTCCCCACCTCGCCTGCTCTCCCCTCAGTCACAGCTCTCACCACCTCTCGCCTGCCTCCCAGTCATGGCTCTCACCACCACTCGCCTGCAACACCTCCTGCCACAGCTCTCACCTCGCCTACACCTCCCAGTCACGGCTCTTCTCACTCGCCTTCAACACTCCCATTCATGGCTCTAATTACACTCCTGCAACAATCTCCAGTGCTTGCTCTGCCACTCGCCTCTACACTCACAGTCTGGCTCTCACCACTACCCATAACAAAACTCTCAGTCACAGCTCTGACCACCACTCACCTGCTGCACTCCTAGTCATAGCTCTCACCACCACTCGCCTACAACACTCTTAGTCACAGTTCTCACCACCACTCACCTACAACACTCCTAGTCACAGCTCTCACCACCACTTGTCTACAGTACTCCCAGTCACAGCGCTCGCCACCACTCGCCTACAACACTCCCAGTCACAGCTCTCACCACCACTCGCCTACAACAATCCTAGTCACTGCTCTCACCGCCACTCGCCTACTACACTCACAGTCACAGTTCTCACCAACACTCGCCAACAACACTCTCAGTCACAGCTCTGAACAACACTAGCATACCGCACTCCTAGTCACAGCTATGACCACCACTCTCTTACAACACTCCCAGTCACATCTCTGACCACCACTCGCCTACAATTCTCCCAGTCACATATCTGAACCACCACTTGCCTACAGCACTCCTAGTCACAGCTCTCACCACCACTCGCCTACAACACTCCTAGTCACAGCTCTCATCACCACTCGCCTACAACACTCCCAGTCACAGCTCTGACCAGCACTCGCCTACAGCATTCCAAGTCACAGATCTCACCACCTCAAGCCTACAACACTCCCAATTACGGCTCTCACCACCACTCGCCTACAAAATTCCAAGTCACACCTCTCACCACCACTCGCCTACAACACTCCTAGTCACAGCTCTTACCACCTCTCGCCTACAACACTCCCAGTCGTTGCTCTCACCACCACTCGCCTACAACACTCCTAGTCACAGCTCTCACCACCACTAAACACAACACTCTTAATCCACAGTTCTCACCAGCACTAAGCCTACAACACTCCCAGTCACAGCTCTCACCACCACTCGCCTACAACACACCCACTCACAAGTCTCACCTGCTCGCCCTACAACACTCCTAGTCAGGCTCTCACCACCACTTTCGCCTACAACAATCCCAGTCCTGCTCTCACCACTCGCCTACTACACTCTCAGTCACAACTCTCACCACTACTCGTCAACAAAACTCTCAGTCTCAGCTCTGACCACCATTCGCCTACAGCACTCCTAGTCACAGCTCTGACCACCACTCGCCTACAAAACTCCTAGTCACAGATCTCACCACCACTCGCCTACAACACTCCCAGTCACACCTCTCACCACCACACGCCTACAGCATTCCAAGTCACAGCTCTCGCTACCACACGTGTACAACACTCCCAATCCCGGCTCTCACCACCACTTGCCTACAGCACTGCCAGTCACGGCTCTCACCACCATTCGCCTACAAAATTCCTAGTCACAGCTCTCACCACCACTCGCCTACTGCTTACTCCCAGTCCCACAGCTCTCCACCACCTCTCGCCTACAACACTCCAGACGCAGCTCTCACCACCACTCGCCTATAACACTCCTACTCAGCTCTCACCACCACTCGCCTTCCAACACTTTTAGTCACAGCTCTCTCACTAGCACTCGCCTACAAGCACTCCCAGTCACGCTCTCCCACCATAGCCTACAACACTCCCAGTCACAGTTCTCACTACCACTCGCCTACAACACTCCCAGTCACGGCTCTCAACACCACTCGCCTTCAACACTTCCAGTCACGGCTCTAACCACCACTCGCCTTCAACACTCCCATTCACAGCTCTCACCACCACTCACCTACAACAATCTCAGTCACTGCACTTACCGCCACTCGCCTACACTCCCTAATTACGGCTCTGCCACCACTCGCCTACAGCACTCCCAGTCACGGCGCTCACCACCACTCGCCTACAACACTCTCAGTCACAGCTCTCACCACCACTCGCCTACAACACTCCCAGTCACAGCTCTCACCACCACTCGCCTACTACACTCACAGTCACAGCTCTCACCACCACTCGCCAACAACACTCTCAATCACAGCTCTGACCAACACTAGTATACCGCACTCCTAGTCACAGCTATGTCCACCACTCTCTTACAACACTCCCAGTCACATCTGTGACCACCACTCGCCTACAACTCTCCCAGTCACATCTCTGACCACCACTTGCCTACAGAACTCCTAGTCACAGCTCTCACCACCACTCGCCTACAACACTCCCAGTCACAGCTCTCACCACCACTCGCCTACAGCATTCCAGTACAGCTGTCACCACCTCTAGCCTACAACCTCCCAGTTCGGCTCTCACCACCACTCGCCTGCCTCCTAGTCACAGCTCTCACCACCACTCGCCTACAACACTCCCAGTCGTTTGCTCTCACCACCACTCGCCTACAACACTCCTAGTCACGGCTCTTACCAACCTCTCGCCTACAACCTCCCCAGTCGTAGCTCTCACCACCACTCGCCTGCAACACTGCTAGTCACAGCTCTTGCCACCACTCGCCTACAACACTCTTAGTCTGGCTCTCACCAGTCTCGCCTACAACACTCCCAGTCACAGTTCTCACCACCACTGCCTACAACACTCCCAATCACAGCTCTCACCCCCACTCGCTTACAACACTCCCAGTCCAAGCTCTCACCACCACTCTGCAACACTCCCAGTCACAGCTCTCACAACCACTCGCCTACAACACTCCTAGTCAGTCTCACCACCACTTCGCCTACAACCTCTGTCGCAGCTCTGGCCACCACTCTTACAGCCTCTAGTCACATCTCACCACCATTCGCCTACACTCCCATTCACAGCTCTCACCACCACTCTCCACAAATCTCAGTCACTGCTTTCGCCACTGCCTACTACCTCACAGTCACAGCTCTCACCACTACTCGCCTACAAGCTCTCAATCCACAGCTCTGGCCACCACTCACCTACAGCACTCCTAGTCACAGCTCTCACCACCACTCGCCTACAACACTCCTTGTCACAGCCCTCACCACCACTCGCCTACAACAATCCCAGTCACTGCTCTCACCACCATTCGCCTGCAACACTCCCAATCACAGCTCTCACCACCACTCGCCTACAACCTCCCAATCACAGCTCCACCACCCTCGCCTTACCTCCCAGTCTGGGTCTCCAGCCACTCGCCTACAACACTCTGGTCAGGCTCTGACCACCGCGCCTACAGCACTCTAGTCACAGCTCGACCACCACTCTCTTACAACACTCTAGTCACATCTCCACCACCATTCGCCTACAACTCCCAGTCACATCCTGCCACCACGCCTACAGCACTTTTAGTCACAGCTCTCACCAGCACTCGCCTACAACACTCCTAGTCACAGCTCTCACCACCTCTCGCCTGCAACACTCCAGTCCAGCTCTCACCACTCGCCTACAATTCTCCCAGTCACATCTCTGATCACCACACGCCTACAGCACTCCCAGTCCAGCTCTCACCACCACTTGCACAAAACTCAGTCACAGCTCTCGCTACCACACGTGTACAACACTCCCAGTCACGGCTCTCACCACCACTCGCCTACAGCACTGCCAGTCACGGCTCTCACCACCACTCGCCTACAAACTCCTAGTCACGCTTTCACCACCCCTCGCCTACAACAGTCCCAGTCACACCTCACACCTCTGCCTACAACACTCCCAGTCGCAGCTATCACCACCACTCGCCTACAACACTCCCTGGTCTCGCTCTCACCACCACTCGCTTACAGCACTCCCAGTCAGCGCTCACCACCACTCGCCTGCAACACTCTCAGTCACAGCTCACCACTCGCCTACAACACTCTCAGTCAGGCTCACCACCACTCGCCTACAACACTCCTACTCACAGCTCATCACCACTCGCCTACAACGCACTTTAGTCACAGGTCTCACCACCATAGCCTCCAACGCTCCTGTGCAGCTCTCACCCACTCGCCTACAGCTCCTCTGACCCATCTCTGACCACTGTACACTGCACTCCCAGTCTCAGCGCTCACCACCACTCGCCTACAACACTCTCAGTCACAGCTCTCACCATCACTCGCCTACAACACTCCCAGTCACAGCTCTCACCACCACCCGCCTCCAACAATCCAGTCACTGCTCTCACCACCACTCGCCTACCACACTCACAGTCAGCTCTCACCACCACTCACCAACAACCTCACAGTCACAGCTCTGACCAACACTAGCATACCGCAATCCTAGTCACAGCTTTGACCACCACTCTCTTACAACACTCACAGTCACATCTCCCAGCCACCACGCCTACAACTCTCCCAGTCACATCTCTGCCACCCACCTCAGCACTCCGTCACAGCTCTCACCACCACTCGCCTACAACACTCCCAGTCACAGCTCTCATCACCACTCATACAACACTCCCAGTCACAGCTCTCACCACCACTCTTCATAGCATTCCAGGTCACAGCTCTCACCACCTCAAGCCTGCAACCTCCAATTGCGGCTCTCACCACCACTCGCCTAGCATTTGCCGTGGCTCTCAACACTCGCCTACAAAACTCAAGGTTACAGCTCTCACCACCACTCGCCTACAACACTCTAGTCACAGCTCTTACCGCCACAACACTCCCTGGTGTTGATCTCACCACCACTCGCCTAGAACACTCTGGTCACTGCTCTCACCACCACTCGCTCAGCACTCTTAGTCACAGGTCTCACCAGCACTCGCCTACAACACTTCCAGTCACAGTTCTCACCACCACTCGCCACAACACTC
>NW_024730339.1:0-24515 GCF_018991925.1 Homarus americanus
CACATTGACAAATGATTCCCATACTTTTCTCTCCAGTGGGTTCAATGTTTTGGTGAATTCGCTATCATTAACTAGTATACGAATTTGTGGTCCATTCAAGACACCTGCTTTCAACTTGGCTTCGGAAACCACACCACCTAGTTTCTGAGATAAGTACAGAGTCCCAGCACCGAATTGATCCATAGCTTTGATGAAATTTTTAGCCAAACCGAGCTTTAGATGCAGTGGAGGCAAAAATATCTTTTCTGGATCTACAAGCGGATTGTGAGCACAGTTAAACCTTCCAGGCGCATCTCTTGGTCTTGTCGGCCAATCCTTTCTCACATAGTGCTCTGCATCAGCTCTGCTGTTCCACAAGCACAAAAAGCACATGTGCTTTGTGTAGCCACTCTGAAGGCCCAGTAGTAAACTGATGACTTTGAGATCGCCACATATCTTCCACTGGTGTTTCTCATACTCTATAGCGACCAACAGAATTTTCATTGTTTCATAGCTCTCAGTCATTTTTGTTGCGTGTGCTATTGGGACAGATGGAAGCCGATTGCCATTGTGTAAAAGAACAGCTTTCAGAGAGTCTTTTCCTGAGTCTATAAACAACCTCCAATCCTCTGTCTTGTATGTTTCAGACTTGCAGGGTTGTTGCATGAGAGATACTGCGTCCTCGCAATAACAAAGGTTGTTTGCCATCTTGAAAAATGCAGACAGCTGTCTATGTCGGTAACGCGATGTAGTGATATGCACTCCATCTTCTAGCAGGTTACGCTGCTTTAGTCTGGATCCCAAAACTTCAGCCTTTTCTTTTGACAAGTTTAGGTCCCTGATGAGATCATGAAGCGCTTCTTGAGTAAATAGTTTAGGCCTGGTATTTTCAGAGTCATCCTGGTAGTCGTTTTCCATTGAGGTAGAGGTAGAATCGGAATCACTCAATTCTTGTTCAGTCGGTGGATTTGGGACTGAATGTTCAGCACTGTGCGGTACTGGTCGGATTGCAGAAGCAATATTAGGGTACTGTACCTTGCCTCGTGTCTTGATTTTTATTCCCTTAATATTTGTGAGACAGAAGTAGCAGTCACTACTGTGGTCTTTAGGTTCACGCCATATCATTGGTACAGCAAACGGCATTCCTGAACTTCGTTTACCACACATCCACTCGCTCAGGTGGTTAACACAAGACTTACAGGCTACATGGGGTGCCCATTTCTTGTCTTGGTCACCCAAATGACATTTGAAGTAACTTTTGTAGTTCAGTCGAACAGCTTTTGTGATTGGTTTCTTGAGGCTACCAGGAGTGAAGGCACCACATATGTAGCAAAAACTGTCAGCACCGTTCACACACTTGCGACGTTCCATGTTTTGTTAATTTCAGAGTAATTACAAATCATGCAGGTGTAGATATGCAATATCATGAATCAGCAAACTGAAACAAACAAAAAAGCACAAATCAGGACAAAATAATTGCATAAGTGGAGCCAATGAGCATATAAATTACTGTATGAATAGCATGGTACACTAAATATATAGATATGCTGGTACTGGAAAACTGAGCCTGATACAGCTATACGAATGTCATAATTGAGTTCAGCACATACAATTACACTAGAATCAGACTGTTTTGATCCAGAACCATGAGAATTTTTTGTTTATGTTGACCAGTGTTATGAACGCCGGGGATCACTACCACTGCGCCACAGAAAACAACAATGCAATTCTAGTCTTTGTTTTATTTTACACAAAGCCTGTTCATTTATCTTATTCTTAAGCAACATGAACCTACATCTGGGCGATTGCCCGTGCCAACTATGTGGTCGAGTACTATTTAGCCAATTCCAGCTAGGAAACATTGTAGTGTTGACGTTATGATGCCTCGCACTCAGGATGGGTTAGAGAAAGGAAACCCGATCGATCGAAGACAGAAGTCAACTGACAACACAGGCCAGTCTAAAGGTCTGGAGGTTACCCAAGCTTGTGTCCAAACTCCAAGCCGGCTCTGAAACCCTCGGCATTTATGGGTTGCTGACTGACCCAAACATCGTACTTGACATAACACCTTATTACTTATGTTATTACAGTGTTACTGACTTTAATATTATAACTATTCACACACAAAAACAAAACAATGTAATTCTAGTTAGGAAACATATATATATATATATATATATATATATATATATATATATATATATATATATATATATATATATATATATATATATATATATATATATATATATATATATATATATATATATATATTATATAGTAAGTAGTTTTATTTCCTGCAGATGTACAAGAGGAGGTACTGTATCAAAATGTAACTTATAGTACTGTTTAACACTGTACAGTACTATAATGTACCTGTAGTCAGCTGTAGTCTACATTGACACAATGAAAATTATCAAAAGGCAGTCAGGTAAGCAAGCTTTATTCTGTATTTTTGATGTTGTACAATCAAAGACAAAAGTCGTGTCACGGTTCTGTCCAAGATTAAATATAACTCGTGAAAAATTATGATTGATACGTTTATTGAGATACAAAAAACATTAATACATCTCAAAGGGATGAAGTGACATAAGTCATCCCCACCCCAGTGGAAAAATTATGAGAACCCTACCACAAGGCAGAGCACATGTAGTGGAGTCCTTCCCTTCAAACGCCGTGTGTCGCTGACTGGCCGACCCCCCGCGAATCTACCGGCGTATCCCTCGTGGTCAAGGTCAGGTAACCAGCGACACCGAACAAAGCGGGGGCCTTCCATCAAGCCACGCCTACCGCGGTTATATAAGACCTCACCTGGCCTTCATCGCTCTCTTTCTACGTACCGCCACCAGCAAGCAACAGCTCCATACACACGCTCCCTCAGAAAACTCCTCGCCCTACAGGAACTCTGAGCAAGCTTCGCCCGACTTAGTATCTCTTTAACACTGTGCTGTGCAACAATATATATACGAGAAACACATTGTGATTTTCTATTTCTACCTCAATCCTGAGTGTTGGATATATTTCATGTACGTACGTTGTGAGGCCAAATAAGAGACCCTGACAACCTGCCACGACAGTACGCTACAAATGGTGACCCCTGGAGCCGTGAACACTACACTCCTTTCTGCTGCCTGACTCCTGGAGCTAAGAAGATCGTCCTGCCTGCTGCCAGCCTAGGCCAACCGCCTTACCCGCACCACGTGCTACCCCACTCCTCCACGACGACACCACCCGCACCACGTGCTACCCCACTACGACACGACGACACCACCCGCACCACGTGCTACCCCACTACGACACGACGACACCACCCGCACCACTTGCTACCCCACTACGACACCATCTCACGACCGTGTGATACACTTCCGCAAGAATGGACGGACGGATCTCTCTACTGACTTTCAACCACAACGTCGAGGACTGGTTAGATCACGTGGAAGCAATCCTCATTGGCTCACAAGCTACTGACGAGCAAAAGTACGGCGCCCTGCTCTCTTCCTTGCCCACGGAAGTCGCCACGCATGCATCACGGACTATTTCCAACCCTCCAGAGAACAACAAATTCGCCACCCTGCGGGACGCCTTAAAAACGCATTACCGACGGACCCGCCCCAGTCTCCTGCAGAACCTATCTTCTATCTCCCTTGGAACTCAACTCCGGGACTTCTCTGGGAGGAGATGTGTAGGCTTAACTCCCGGCACACAGACAGACTTCCCGACTCTATCCTGCGCCAGCTTCACGCACAAAAGCTCCCCACACAAGTACGTACCATCCTGTCCACAGTAGATTACTCGACGACACCTGAACTCTATGCATCCGCAGCAGACAGAATATTTAACGAGTGCACGGCTGCGTGCCTGGCGGCCGCGGACAACCCCACGCCCACACCAGTACTTACCTCCGAACTTGTAAGCCGGGTCAACACCCCTCAGCCGAGCAGTACCTCACAAGACGTCAGGGACCTGCTGCAAACCTTGAGCCGCAGTATGAACACCATTGAACAGTTCTGTTCCTCCATGCCTGCCTCTAGACCTGTTCCTAACCCACGCACCGCGCACTACAATCCCCGACACGCCCTTCCTGCCCCGGAAACCGCCGCCAGCCCCCAGCACAACGAATATACCCTCTGCTGGTATCACCGGCGTTTTGGCCCCAATGCTCAACGCTGTGAGCCCCACTGCGCCTACTCGGGAAACGGCAACAGCGGAGGTTGGTAGACGCCCCAGCCCTCGCCCCTTCAGGCGTCTCACTACTGCACGTCACCGATCGCACCTCCGGCACGAAATTCCTCTTCGACACAGGTACATCGGTCAGTATCATCCCTCCATCATGACAAGACACGTCAAGGCAACCCTCTTATGACCTGTTCGCCGCCAACGGTACTCCCATCGCCTCCTACGGCGCACGCACCCTCGCCTTAGACCTCGGTTTCCCCAAGACTCTACACTGGTCATTCGTAGTCGCAGACGTGTCTCAACCCATCCATGTTTTCGACTTCCTCACCTTTCACAAGCTCGGAGTCGACCCAAGCCACATTCGCCTCATCCATGAGCCTACAGCACGAAAGATCCAGGGTTCACGTGCCAAAGACACCGACACTATCACCTGTCTTTCGCCGTCCAATGAGTTCTCCCCCCTGCTTGAAGAGTTCAAGGAACTTTTCTCACCCCGAGTCTATCCACCCCCACCACCTACGTTGGGAATTTTCCACCACATCGAGACCAAAGGATCTCCAGTCTTCTCACGCCCCCGCCGCCTGCGCCCTGAGCTCCTAAACGCAGCCAAGGCGGAATTCAACAGACTACTGCAAGACGGCATCATTCGTCCTTCAAAGAGTCCCTGGTCATCGCCTCTTCACATGGTCCTTAAGCCATCATCCGGCGACTGGAGGGTGTTTGGCGACTACAGAGCCCTGAACCTCGTCACCAAACCCGACAGGTACCCTATTCCGCATGTCCAGGACTTCCACCACAAACTTCATGGCAAGACAATCTTCTCGAAGATCGACTTGGAGCGTGCCTTCCACCAGATCCCTGTAGCACCTGCAGATACCCAGAAGACAGCCATCACCACTCCATTCGGACTCTTCGAGTATACTTTCATGAGTTTTGGCCTACGCAGCGCAGCACAGACTTTCCAGAGGTACATGGACCATATGCTTCGCGACCTCGATTTTGTCACCGTCTACATAGACGACATCCTCGTCGCATCTTCGACGCCTGCCGAGCATCATCACCACCTACAACTCCTCCTCCAACGCCTGCAGAACAACAACATGAAAGTTCACCCTGCTAAGTGCGTCTTCGGAGCCCCATCCATCGATTTCCTCGGTCACAGAGTCTCGCCTAGTGGCATTCAACCCTTACCACAGAAGATAACCGCCATCAGGGAGTTCCCCAAACCTGAAACGGCGAAGAAACTCCGAGAATTCCTGGGTTTAGTTAACTACTACCACCGCTTCATTGCCAACGCTGCCACCGTCCTAGTTCCCCTCTACGACCTTCTCAAAGGACTCCCAAAGAAGTCTCACAAGCCTCTCGTGTGGACTCAAGAGGTTGTTACGGCATTCACCGCTATCAGACAGCACATCACACGCCTTACCCTCCTAGCCCACCCTGCACCTAACACCCGGACCACTCTCACAACAGACGCTTCTTCTACTGCAGTGGGCGCCGTCTTACAGCAGATCAACGGAGTCCTCATGCCCGTTGCATTCTTCTCATAACGGCTTGAACCACCTCACCTCAAATACAGCGCCTTCGATCGAGAACTCCTGGCTGTATACCTGGCTGTCAAGCATTTCCAGCACTTCCTCGAGGCCCATCAGTTCACCATCTTCACTGATCACAAGCCCCTCGTCCACGCCTTTACTTCAACCTCCCAGTCACATACACCTCGCGTCCTGTGCCACTTGGCATATATCTCGGAGTTCTCCAGCAACGTCCAACACATTAAAGGCAGCCACAACGAGATCGCCGACGCCCTCTCTCGTTGTATATCCAACATTCTCCCCTCATCTCCACCCATTGATTATGGGCAACTTGCCGGGGCTCAAGAGAATGACGAAGACCTGGCAGCATACAAGACATCTCCGTCAGGCCTCACACTCCAAGAACTCCCAATCCCCGGCACGAATATCGAATTGTGGTGCGACATATCCTGTGGGCAGCCTAGACCGTTCGTGCCTCACGTCCACCGCCGCGCTGTTTTCGACCGCATCCATGGTCTCAGCCACCCGGGTGTGCGGGCCTCCCAACACCTCCTCACGCAACGTGTCGTCTGGCCCGGCATCAAGACTGATACTAAGAAATGGGCTGCCCAGTGCCTGGCCTGTCAGTCCTCCAAAATACATCGTCACACACAGGCCCCTTTAGAAACCTTCCCTATACCCAAAGGACGTTTCCAAGTAGTGCACCTCGACTTAGTGGGACCTCTTCCATCATCCTGTGGTAGCACCTACATCTTCACCTGCATCGACCGTTTCACCAGGTGGACAGAAGCCATCCCCATGCCCAATGCTACAGCACAGTCTACAATCCTCGCTGAACAAAGATAAATTTGTGGTCGCCGCCTCCCAAGTTAACTACTGCGGCTACAACATCTCGCCAGAGGGGATCTCAGCTGATGAGAAGAAGGTCAAGGCCATCAGGGACTTCCCTACTCCAGCGAACCTGACCGACCTTCGCTCGTTTATGGGCCTGGTAAATCAGCTGGCCGACTTCTCCCCTAAAATCGCCACATCAGCCCAACCTCTATGCCCCCTCATGAGCCCCAAGCGCTCTTTCCTCTGGACTCCTGACCACGACCTAGCGATCAGGAATGTTAAGAAGGCGTTGCTGTCACCACCAGTCTTGGCACCCTTCGACCCGTCCTTACCAGTGGTCCTCCAGACCGACGCCTCCCGTCTATATGGCCTCGGATATGCCCTCCTTCAAGATCACGGCCAGGGTAGACTGCGCTTAGTTCAGTGTGCCTCCAGGTTTTTGACCGACACGGAGACCAGGTACGCCACCATCAAACTAGAGATGCTGGTAGTATCCTGGGCTATGGCCAAGTGCCGCCTTTACCTGTTCGGCCTTGGGCATTTCACCCTCATGACGGACCATCGCCCGCTCATACCCATCCTCAGTCACTACACGTTGGACGCCATCGAAAATCCTCGCCTCCAACGTCTCAAAGAGAAGACCGCCCCCTACGTCTTTACAGCTGTGTGGCGCGCCGGTAAGCTTCTGTGCATACCAGACGCCCTCTCCCGAGCCCCTGTTAGTCACCCCACACCTGAAGATGAAGTCGACTGTACCACGGCCGCGGCTCACGTTCGGTCTTTAGTGACACACACAGCCACTTCTCTTGCTGACAAGACGACGACGACGCCCTCCATCGAAGACGATAGGACTCTCCAGGAGCTTCGCATCGCCGCCACTCAAGACCCGGCACACGTCCAACTCCTCGACTACGTCTCCGCTGGATCCCCCACCAACCGCTACGACATTCACGCCTCCGCCCTCCCCTTCTGGAAGCTAAGGGATAGCCTCTATGCGGACGGAGAGCTGGTGTTGTACGGCCCCAGGATCATCGTTCCCGCTGCCCTCCGCCGGCGCACCTTGTCCCGCCTCCATGACAGCCACCGCGGTGTTGAAGCCACCAGGCGCAGAGCCCGTCAGACCGTCTTCTGGCCTGGTATTGACGCCGATATTAAGAGCACGGTGGAGGCCTGTGAGCCTTGCCAGCAACTCCAGCCCAGCCAGCAACAAGAGCCGTACCTGTGCAATGACCTCCCGAAGCGGCCCTTTGAGTCCGTGTCCGCCGACTTCTTTAATGTGGCCGGAAAGTCTTTCCTGGTCGTCGCCGACAGGCTCTCTGGATGGCCCGTGGTGGTTCCCTGTGATCGGGACACCACCTCTTCTAGGGTCATCCGGATGTTCTGTTGCTTCTTCCAGGAAGTCGGAGTGCCTCTCCGCCTCCGAACCGACGATGGGCCCCCGTTCAATAGCCACGAGTTCAAGAGCTTCGCCGAACGCTGGGGCGTCCACCACATCGTCACCTCCCCTCATTACCCGCAGGCGAATGGCCACGCCGAGGCAGCGGTAAAGTCCGTAAAATCCCTCATCCTCAAGACAGCACCGACGGGGAACCTGGACTGCGAGGAGTTCGACAGGGGCCTACTGGAACTCCGTAACACCCCTACCCCTGCCGGGCGGGTCGTGTTGCGTCTCTGTAACAAAGCGTGTTCGGCATTCGGGCCTTCGATGTAGAGCGGCAGAAATTGGACAGTGATTACATAAGTTCGTCAAGATCGTCTTAGTGAGGGTGTTGTGGTCACGGCTGTGATAAAGGCCAACCAGGGAGTGTAGTACTGTGCCTTCAGTTAAATCAGTTCATAGTTGTCATCAGTGAATGCAGAAGAGACTATAATAACTTAAAGTGAATACATAGTGGCAATCGAGCTGGTAAGGACAACTGCCAGCCTATTCGTGTCATAGGTGCCACAGAGACTTTAAATTTTATTTTGTTTGTGTGCTTGCTCAAGGACTGAATCTGTGTTTATAATACACCACTCACAGGGAGATACAGTGTACACAGTGATAGTTCATAGTGTCATCAGTGACCGCTGAAGTTGTAAATAACTTAAAGTGAGCGCTCACTAGCAAGCAAGCTGGAAAGGCATCGTGCCAGCTGAAACCAAGTCGTGTCATAGGTGCCACAGAGACTTTAAATTTTATTTTATGTTGATTGTGTGCTTGCTCAAGGACTGAAACTGTGCCTACAATACACCATTCACAGGGAGATACAGTGTACGCAGTCGCAGACGACAACTCCATAGGCAACAGAGAGTAGCTAAGTACTTTTTTCTCTCTTTATTTTCTTTGAAATAGGTGTAGATCTATACACAGTCTGCACCCCCCCCCCCCCACAACAACAACAACCATGAGTTTGGTATGTGATTACTGCAGGGAGACGTCGAATATGGAGGATGCAGGCCTAACTAATGCAACGTTTAGGAAGTTACTAACTGCCGTAAAGCTTGATGGCTGTTGCTGGTATTGCCCTGGCTGCATAGTCAAGGTGAATGAAGCGATTGCAATCCATAAGGGAACGAGTTCTCTAGGGACGAAAATAGATGAAGCAGGAGCCCTGCTGGTTGACAAACTGGAGCAAGTTGAGAAAGAGATCCTTGCTAAGACTGAGGAAGTAGCTAATAGAATGGAGGTGGTTGCTAAGAGGAGCTATGCGGACGGATTAGGAGGGCCACGGGTGGGGGGGGCGGAGAGTAATGCAGAATCAGTACAGGTTCTACAGCAGATTGGGACTCTGAAAAAGGGTGTCGAAGAAATGAAAATTAACGGACCTACTGTTAGGGGAGAGGAGGAACACCAGGAACGGCTCCAGCGCAGGAACAATGTAATAGTTTTTGGAGTCCCAGAGAGCCAGGCAGAGGGAACTGTGAGTAAGGAAACACACGACAAGGTGCTGTTTCAAAATATTTGCACAGAGGTTCTGAAGATTCCAGCAACCCCTCAGGATGTGAGGAGACTGGGACAAAAGCAGGGGGTTAAGCCTCGCCCCCTCAGGATCACACTAGGGAGTGAGGAGGAAAAATGGCAAGTTATCCGGCAGGCAAAAAACTTAGCAAGGAGCGAGGCATTTCGAGATGTATTTATTCACCCAGACCGCACGGTAATGCAGAGGGAGCAGCACAAGAAGCTCCTGCTGGACTTGAAGCAGAAGAGGGAGGAGTCGAGAAGGAACGGGGACAGGTGCACATGGGTTATACTCAGGGGGAGGGTAGTGGAAACAAGTGTGCCGACACAGGGCCAGGGGGCAGCAGTGCACCCTCCACCCACTCAACCCCCCACCCGGGAGGCGGCACCGGCTCAGCCTACCGGACAGGAGGGAACGAGCGCCGTGTAAACAATGAAATTTTTAACCACACCCTGCAAAATACAGTGTACTTAGCAAATGCTGCAGCTTCTGAGAATGTGGGTGGAGCAGGTTTATTACTAAGAGCAGAGACGTTACCGAGAACAAATTCTGGCTTGAATGTCATGTACACTAATACCGACACGTTCCTTGATAAGAGGGAGGAGTTTGAAACACTACTAAGAGTACACCAACCAGATATTGTAGGAGTTGTAGAACTGTTGTACAAGAACAGGAGAATCGACCCAGAGGAATGTGAGTTCAGTATTGCTGGATATGACTCATTTACGAACCTACCTCAAGAATCCTGCAGGAGGGGTGTGGTTATCTACGCTAGGCAAGACCTTAGAGCCAGCCAGGCGAGGGTACAGGGAGAGGATGTCTTTGAAGAGTCCAAGTGGTGTAAAATTAAATTAAAGGGAGGGGACTTACTTATCGTCGGGTGTATCTACAGATCCCCGAACTGTGGCCCACTAAATCAAAGGAACTTAAGAACCTTAATAAACAATGCGGCGATGCTCAACCCCAGCCACCTCCTTATCATGAGGGACTTTAACTATGGCGACATCGACTGGAGAAACGAGTCAACCCCGAATGACTTGAATAATCCTGCTACTCTTTTT
This sequence comes from Homarus americanus, assembly GCF_018991925.1. NCBI lineage: Eukaryota > Metazoa > Arthropoda > Malacostraca > Decapoda > Nephropidae > Homarus > Homarus americanus. Next base: position 10,525 of record NW_024730339.1, read on the forward strand.
GTAGAAACTCTGAGAGATAATTTTCTGTTCCAACATGTGAGAGACCCGACACATTACAGAGGGGAACAAACACCCAAGCCACTTGACCTCATCATAACAAACGAGGAGGGTATGGTGGCCAAACTGGAACACCTTGCCCCAGTTGGCACCAGTCACCATACAGTGTTGTCATTCAGATTTAACTGTTACCTAGTTCAAGATAAGGCCAGGCCAAGGTGCAAATATTACAAGGGAAATTACAATGGGATGAGGAAAGAGATGAGGGGTATCAACTGGCCTGACTTATTAAGGTACAAGAACGCAGACACTACGCTGAATATCATAACTAGTAAAATGACCCATTTGATCGATAAATATATACCCAAGACCAAACCCAGTGCTTCTGGGAATACGAGGGGATCCCTACACATGAACCATGCAGCGGTCGACAAAATTAAGAAGAAAACCCAGAAATTCAAGACGTGGGTTGGGTCAAACGATGAGCAAGACAGGAGGATGTATGCAAGAGCCAGAAACCAAGCAAAGATAGAGTGTAGGAGGGCTGAAAAGGAGTTCCAAAGGCTGGTTGCATGCGAGGTCAAGTCAAACCCAAAGGCTTTTTACCCGTATGCAAAGTCGAAATTGAAAACGCGAGTAGGAGTATCAGACCTGAGGCTTGAAGATGGTAGTTACGCAGATTCTGACCAGGATAAAGCTGAGGCATTGAACAGCTTCTTTTCCTCAGTGTTCACAAGAGAGGATGCAACTAACCTTCCTGCGTTTGAGGACAGACGGTTCGACACAGCACTGACCCACATTGTGTTCACAGAAGAGGGTATTAGAAATAAACTGTCCAGGCTAAAGGTCCATAAGAGTCCTGGACCTGACATGGTGCATCCTAGAGTGCTAAGAGAGCTGTGCAACGAGCTTGCAGAGCCCTGAAGATTCTGTTTTGTAAATGCCTGGATGAACAAATGGTCCCCAGTGAATGGAAAGTGGCTTATGTGAGTCCTATCTTCAAGAAGGGCGATAGGCACTCCACGAACAACTAAAGACCGGTGAGCCTGACCAGCATAATATGTAAAGTACTTGAGAGTATTATCAGAGATGCAGCGATGGAACATCTACTACGAAACAACCTTGTAAAAGATTGCCAACACGGTTTTATGCCGGGGCGCTCTTGCTTGACACAATTGCTCAAGGTATTGGATATTTGGACCTATATTCTAGAACAGGGTGGTAATATCGACAATATTTACCTAGATTTTGCCAAGGCTTTCGACAGTGTACCCCACGAAAGGCTGAAAATCAAACTGGAAGGGTACGGAATTCGGGGAAATGTCCTAGTGTGGATAGAAGACTTTCTACATGACCGCAAACAATGTGTGGTGAAATCGTCATCTGTACCTGTAACAAGTGGGGTACCGCAGGGTAGTGTATTGGGCCCACTGTTGTTTGTTTGTTTCATAAATGATATGCCTGACGTTGTACCCTCCTCCATACAAATGTTTGCCGATGACGCCAAGTTATTTCGGGAAATTAAGAACCAAGCGGACTGTGAAGAGCTGCAGAAGGACCTCTGTGGGCTCCAGGAATGGTCGAAGGAATGGCTGCTGAGATTCAATGTCACGAAGTGTAAGAGGATGCACCTGGGGCGTACCAACGGTAAGGAGGCGTACCATATGTCCCAACGGGATGAAGAAAATGTACTAGTTGAGACTGTGTGTGAGAAGGACCTAGGTGTGTATGTTGACAATGAGCTGAAGTTCTCGGGCCATTGTGAAAAGAAGGTAAATCAGGCAAATAAATTATTGGGTCTTATAAGAAGGTCGTTCAGATATCTAGACGGTCCATCCCTCGTGACGATCTTCAGGAGTGAAGTGCTTCCCCATCTGGAGTACTGTCACCCCATCTGGTCCCCGAGATATGCTAGGGACTGTCAGTTGGTTGAAAATGTTCAAAGGAGGGCCACCAAGCTGGTGCCTGCACTTCGGCATCTCAGCTACCCTGCGAGATTGGAGCGCCTGAACTTGCCTAGCTTATACTACAGACGGGCAAGGGGGGACCTAGTTGAGGTTTATAAGCATCTCAGGGGGCACTACTCAGTTGAGTGTCCTTACTTGGAGCTTGCGGACGCTCGCCCCACAAGGGGTCATAGCTCAAGATTGAAGAAGCCGCAAGTCCGGAAAACCGTGAGGGCAAACTTTTTCGGAGTGAGGGTTGTAAACTCTTGGAACAATCTACCAGAAAGTGTTGTGACGGCACCGAGTGTGAGCTCTTTCAAGAGAAGACTTGACCAACACTGGAGCGGGTTCAGGTACATTCAGGAGCCGGTGCATGCCCAGTGTTTGCCAACAGTGCGTGACAGAGACGTGACCGATCGCCCGGGCGGCTAGCGAGCCGACCTTTTGGTGAAGAATATAAAGGAAAAGAGTCGTGACCGATCGCCCAAGCGGCTAACAAGCCGATCAGTGGCGAAGAGGATAAAAGAAGTAAAAAAGATAACTGGGACTAGAAGAACGAAAATGTTCCAAAATGTCTTAAGTGAGTAACATTTCAGTCAGGATATGACATTAAAAATTCCAGTCAATTTCAGAAAAGCAAATGGAATGAATGTTTATCAGACCACAGCTTACAGCCTAGAGAAATACAACACATATAACAGTAAGTAGATGAGCAGGTGTACACCCATAAGGTGCACAGCCTACAGTGACAGCAAGGCCTGTCCCAGGAGGCAAGGCCACAAAGTACTTAAGTTAACAGTGAGATATGACCGTGTTAAGGAAACCATACCTTGCCAAGACACACCTGGGCGGTAATAATTAGGAAGCATTACCGACCTGGGAAATGACCACACACCTGGGCAAACACAACTGTTGACCTCTGACCCAGCTTGGAGAAGGTCGTGCCGATCGTGCTCCCGCTAGAGACCAAGGAAAATGGCCGCTTTGGATCGTTGTGCCGTGGGGGAAGAGGAGGGGAGTGTGGGGAAGGACGACCTCCTTGCCACGCTGTTAAGGCAGCTGGGGCAGTTGAGGAGTGAGGTTGACACTCTAAAGGGGGAAAATGAAGCCCTCAGGACGGAACTCCTTCAGGTAGGTGTCCTGCCTAGCAGGACACCTGCGGAGGAGGAGCAGGCGTGGAGAGTGGTTGTCTCCAAGGGGACTAGGGTCAGGCTTAGGAAAGCTGACCAGGGTGTGGAGTGCAGTAACCCTTACCAGGTGCTGCAGGAAGCTGGAGAGGAAGAGAAGAGGCAGGACGGTATGGATCAAGGAGAGGAAAGGGCAGTTGTACAAACCCTGCCCACAGGTAAAGTCGTGGTAGTTGGTGACAGCCAGGTGAGGTTTATGGATAGGGCTTTTTGTGCGAGAGATAGGAAACGTAGGACTAGGGTATGTTTTCCTGGGGCTGGGATAGGGCATGTAGCCGAGAGGTTAGACAGAGTTTTGTCAGGGGAGGGTACCAATCCAGTAGTGTGTTTTAGTGTGGGAGGAAACGACATAGGAAAGGTTAGGAGTGAGGAACTTTTCAAGAGGTATAGGGAGACGCTGGGGAAAATTAGAGATAGGGGAGGGATCCCGATAGTATGTGGTGTCTTGCCTAGAAGAGGGGTTGGTCGTGAATGGCTGTCCAGGGCAATTACTATTAATTGCCGACTGGAAAAACATTGTGCAAACAATGGTTGGGCATTCATTGATGACTGGCAACGATTTTATGGCAACGACTACCTGTACTGTCGCGACGGAGTACACTTGTCTCGTGAGGGGGTAAAGACGTTGTCTGCATCCCTGGAGCGTGAAATTGTCACTAGGAAGGGGGGGTTTCGCCAGTAGAGACGGGTCGGGGAAAATGGGAGTAAAAAAACAAGCAGGTCCTGGGAAGTAGTGAAACAGAAGTAGATAATGCTGAAAATATAGTTAGTCATAATAACAAACATCAAAGTAATAAATGTAAAACAGATAGAAACGGAAGAAACATATTGAGTGTTTATTATACTAATAGTAGAAGCCTGTGTAACAAAATGGACCAGCTCAGGGCCATTGTTAGTAAAGAGAACATAGATATAATTGCAATAACGGAAACATGGATAAATTCAAACAGCAAGCATTTTTTAGCAGAATTTCCTATTCCAGGATATAACCTATTTAAATTTGACAGAGTAGGAAGGAGAGGTGGCGGTGTAGCAGTGTATATCAGGGTGTCATTAAAAAGCTGCAATAAATCAAACATTAAAACAAATAGCGACAATGAAAGTATTTGGGTAGAGAGTGGTGAGGGCAGTGAATCCGTAGTCATTGGTGTTATATATAGACCACCTAATTTGAGTAGGAACGATGGTAAATTGCTATGGGAGGAAATAAAGAAGGCATCTGATAGAAACAATGTATGTATTCTAGGCGATTTCAACTTTTCAGGCATAGATTGGAAAAATCAACTTAGCGATAATGAATCTGAAGATTTTCTAGAAGTAGTACAAGATAGTTTTTTATATCAATTCATAAACTCGCCCACTAGAGGAAATAATATCCTCGATTTAGTTCTCAGTAATAATGAAAATCTAGTAAAAGATGTTGGGATTGGAGACGAACTAGGAAACAGTGATCATAAAACATGGAGGAGGTTGGATTAGGTTTTGGGAGGGCTGATACAGTAGCAAGAGGCCTAAGGATGACCCTATGGTCCAAAAAGATTAATCCCCTCGAAACTGTCAACTTAGGACAGGACCAACCCCGAATTTAATTTAGCAACTACTTATGAACAATTTATTGCGACAATCAATAATGTCCAAAATAAACACATCCCTAAAAGAAAATTCAGATCGATACGGAACCAACCAAAATGGATGAATAATAGACTCTTAGATCTTCTAGGGAAAAAGAAAGGAGTATATAGAAAAGTTAAGAAAGGCGAAAATCACTTACTTGGTTACTATCAGAACCTAACAAGACAGGTAAAAACAGAAATTAGGAAAACAAAGAGAAATTATGAAATCAAGGTAGCAAACGAATCGAAAAATAGCCCCAACGCTTTTTATCAACTGTATAAATCAAAGGTTAGAGATACAATAGGTCCCCTTAAAACTACGACAGGAGAAATGACTGATGATGAGTTAGAAATGTGTAGTACGTTAAATAGTCATTTTCGCTCCGTATTCACAAATGAAAACCTAGCACAGTTTCCAGAAGTTCATAAGGTATATAACGACAGTATAGAAAATATGTTGATGAAAGATATCAATATTACTAGTAACGATGTGCTTAAAGTAATTAACAAACTGAAGCCTCATAAATCGCCTGTAGGTCGGGCAAGGGTATATGCTAGAATATTAAGAATGTAGAGATGATTTGATGTCATTAGCAGTTTTATTTAATAAGTCATTAGAATCGGGCTAGTGCCAGAAGCTGAAAAGCACAAATGTAGTTCGATTTTCAAAAAGGGTAAATCAATAGCATCAAATTACCGTCCCATTAGTCTCACGTCAATCATAGGCAAGTTGCTAGAGTCAATTATTGCTACAAAAATCAGAAGCCACCTTGAAACATTCAACTTAATTCATCCTTCTCAGCACGGGTTCACCCAGGAACGTTCTTGTCTCACAAATTTGCTTAGCTTTTTCTCAGAAGTATATGAAGCGGTAGATAATGATAAGTCATATGATATAATTTATTTAGATTTCAGTAAAGCATTCGATGTTGTCCCTCATGAGAGATTGATAAGGAAGGTAGAGGCACATGGAATAGGTGGATCAGTATTAAAATGGATTAGGTCATGGTTAACTGGTAGGAAACAAAGAGTCAGCATAAATGGATTAAAGTCAGACTGGGGTGCGGTCAAAGCCTTCGACAGAGTCCCCCACGAAAGACTAACTAGAAAGGTAGAAGCACATGGCATCAAAGGTAAGATCCTTAAATGGAATAGGGCGTGGTTACAGGACAGGAAACAGCGAGTGAGCATTAATGGCACTAAGTCCCATTGGAGCAACGTCACAATCAGAGTTCCCCAAGGCTCAGTACTTGGACCATTATTATTTATTATATACATAAACGACATAGATATCGGCATAGACAGCAACATAAGCAAATTTGCTGATGACACTAAAATAGGACGTGTTATTAAATCTGGCGAGGACTCCACAAAACTACAGGAAGATCTAAACAAATTTTTCGAATGGTCTGACAAATGGCAGATGAAATTCAACATGGACAAATGTAAAGTACTCAGTATAGGAGATGTAAACAGGGAAACCAGATACCAGATGAACAACGATGCCATAGAGAAATCCGACTGCGAGAGAGATTTAGGAGTAATGATAAGTAAGAACCTTAAGCCAAGTAAACAATGTGTTTTTGCTCGTAACAAGGCTAATAAAGTACTTGGGTTCATACAAAGGAGTGTTAGTTACAAGACTAGCGAGGTAATCCTAAAACTGTATCTTGCTCTTGTGAGACCACACCTGGATTACACAGTTCAGTTCTGGTCACCGTATTACAGAATGGATATAGAATCCTTGGAAAGAATTCAGAGGAGAATGACAAGACTAATCCCGGGCATTAGGAACCTTGAGTATAGAGACAGGTTAAAGCATCTTAATTTGCACTCCCTTGAGAGACGTAGAGCAAGGGGCGACCTGATAGAGGTGTATAAGTGGAAGGCAGGGCTAAGCAAAGGGGACATTACAAAGGTACTCAAACTATCCAACCAGGAGCGAACTCGTAACAATGGTTTTAAATTAGACAAATTTAGATTTAGGGGTGAAATAGGTAAACACTGGTTTGGAAACAGAGTAGTGGATGAATGGAACAAGTTACCAAATATCATCATTAACTCGAATACGCTGAATAGCTTCAAACATAGGTTGGATGCTTATATGAGCAACAGGGGTTGGGTGTAAACGGGACTGCCCAGTATGGGCCAATAGGCCCGCTGCAGTTTCCTCCATTCTTATGTTCTTATGTTCTTATACCAAAATGGGGAGAGTGATAAATTCAGACAGTGACTTTGAACACCTTCAAAGAGATCTAGATACCTTACATGAGTGGTCAGTAGACTGGCAAATGAATTTTAATACTGATAAATGCAAAGGTACTACAGATAGGAAGACGATACAAACGTAAAAAGTATAAACTAGGTAACACGGAAATAGAAAACTCAGTTTGAAAAAGATCTAGGTGTATTTGTTGTAACGACTTGGAAACCTAGAAACAATGTATTCGCGTTCGCAGGCAAACAGGATTCTTGGGTTCATATCTAGGTCTGTGAGTAACAGAACTGCTGACGTTATCTTGAAACTTTACCTAGCGTGGTGAGCCACACATGGATTATGCGGTTCAGTTCACGAATTGTCACTTATTATAGAATGGACATAGATTCTTTGGAGAGAGTACAAGAAGAATGACAAAATGATCCATAATATTAGAAACCTTCCATATGAAGAAAGACTGAAAAGCTTGAGCTTACATTCATTAGAGGCGTAGAGTTAGGGGGAGATATGAGTAGGGTGTACAGAGTGGGTAAGTGGGATTGTAAGGTAAATGGAAGATGTTCTGAAGCTCAGTGGCGAAAAAATTAGAACAAATGAAGCTTTAAATTAGATAGAGGTTCGATTCAGCAAGCACTGGTTTGGTAATAGAGTTGTGGATATGTGGAATAGGCTACCGAGTGCTATAGTAGGATCGGGGACGCTAGGGAGCTTCAAGACGAAGTTGGATAGGCACATGGAAGTGCTGGGATGGGTGTGAAAGGGATCTGCCCTGTATGGGCCAGTCGGCCTCCTGCAGTATCCCACTTTCTTATGTTCTTATGTTCTTATGTTCTAACCAGTTTAGTGTTAATTGGGAGAGGTCATCTGCCGGCTGGAGATCTCCAATATATAGGCTCTGCACCCTCTTCCACGCGTCATTCTCATTCAGTCATTCATATCCCGACGATTTTCAAAACACTATCGACGGAGTCACGCTCGTCACTACTCAGGTGAGGAGGGAGACTTTCCTCCCTAGCACCGCGTCTCCAGCTAGCAGGGTCTCCCATAGAAGACATAGTTCAGCAGCACCTGCTGGGCCTCCCTCAGGTCACATATGAGTCTTTGTCAGAGCTATCCATAGGGTGAGTTACTTACGGTGGGAAATGTATCCGTTTCATGTGGTGTCCGAGAGTCTGTGTCTAGTAACGTAAATATAATGTCCGAGTAACTTCGATATAATATGCTATTAATGTGTCTGTGTCATTGAGTGAATAATAAATAGCTGTACCATTAGAGGTTAGGTTTAGAAGATTCTCCCCTAAGAACGTAATATCAAGGTTAAGTAACTAACCGGCCACGCTACCACACTTCCTCTCTTTACATCCCACAACTAAATATTCTATCTATACTTTCTGCCTCTAAATCCACCCATTACACAAATACTGAATCGAAAGAACAGAGAAACGAGGCAGAATCGTGATAGCAAGGACAACCTTTATCGTTGTGTTATCTTACTATGCCTGACCAATGTCATAACACGAGAACAATCCCAAGGAATATAAGTAGAAAAGAGAAAAGGGTTACAGCATAAAATATAAATTCGGTCGATTCCCTAATCTTACTTACAAACACAATGGTGGTGATTGTCTAGGTCTACGATAGTTTTGTATGCTAAGTAGACAACAAACTAAGGTTTTCTCAACTTAAACTTAGGACGTTATGAAACCCAAAAATACAAGTTAAGCGGAAGAAGTAGAGCGAGCGTTTCACCTCCTCACTACACGAGTCGTAAGGATATGAGAAAACGATTCCGGATATATACCTTACCGACTGAGAATTCGAACATTATGACTCGCTTCTGCCAATCGTGTGGTTATAATGACAAATTTAGCAAAAAAGGTCCATCAGACCCAAGCAATATCAACTAATTACAATGCAAACCTATAAAGAATAATACGGAATGCTACATTTTAAGTAAAAAATAAGAAGTTTTTGTACAATTAAGGTAAAGTGATATTAAAACTGAAACATCATGGACGTATACAAAGTGGTATAAAACTCTCAATACTCCTTGTGACAGCTGAGAGTACGTTATGATGAAGGCACAAAAATGAATACAACTTTACCCTTGTTCTTAGATCCTGTCAAGGTCACCACCTGTTACGATCTCAAGTATAAAGGGATGAAAAATGTGCCTGGTACTTTAAGGGAGAACTTTTTATGTATTGCAAATGCCACTGCATGTTATGACCATCAGGTCTAAAGAAATATCCTATTTCTGGGCGGTCACCAAGAAGGTCTATAAAAAGGGAACCAAAATTAAACAATTTACTGATGAAGATTAAAACTTACAAATTAATACAAAAAGAAAAAGGTAAATTTTTACTTTAGGACACACGAGTCTCTAGGGGTTGACCAATGTGTTTTCCAGTGTATGTTGGTGTTTTAAACGAATCTGACCATCATTTTTGTCGAAAACTGAACCGCATAATCGAGGTGTGGACTGACTAGCACAAGATTTAGGTGCAATAAGACCTCTGCACTCTTATTACTTACACTTCTAGATATAAAACCCAATACTCCGTTTGCCTTATTACGAACATTAACGCACCGTTTTCTAGGCCGTAGATCCGGGCTTACTAGTACCCCTAAGTCTCTTTCACAAGTCGACTTCTCTAGGTTGATGTTGTTAAGGCTGTATACATTATAAGTATTTGTTCTTCCAATATTAAATATGCTGTACTTGCTGGTGTTGAATTTCATTTGCCATTTTCTGACCACCCCTGCAGTTTATATAAATCCTCCTGTAGTGCATTTGGATGCTGCCCTGAATTAATCTGCCGCCCTATTTTGATGTCATCCGCAAACTTGCTTATGTCACTGCTCATCCCAGTATCTAGATCGTTTATGCAGATTATGAACAAGATTGGGCCCGGTACTGACCCCTGGGGAGCCCCACTGGTTACACAGCCCCACTCAGATTTAACATCATCTACACTAACCCTCTGTGTTTTATCGTTGAGCCATGATTTTATCCAATTTAAAACTTCTCCTCGATACCATGAACCTTAACTTTTCTCAGAAGCCTCTGATGCGGTACTCTGTCAAACGCTTTGCTAAAGTCTTAAGTAAATAACATCGTAATTATCGTCATTATCTACTACCTCGAAGAATTTCTTAAAAAAGTCAGACTAGATTTTCCCTTTGTAAACCCATGTTGAGAGTCGTAGATTAATTTGTTTTTCTCTAAATGCGATCGGATGCTATTTGCTATAAATGATTCAAGAAATTTCCCCACTACTGACGTCAGACTTATAAGCGGGTAATTTGACGCTGATGCTCTGTCTCCCTTTTTGAATATGGGTACTACATTTGCCTGTTTCCACAAGTCTGGCACAACTCCCGTGTCTAATGATTTGGTAAATAAATTTACGAGGGGTCCGCTAATCTGTTCCTTACACTCTTTCAAAACTCTAGGGAAAATTTCATCCGGCCCTGGGGATTGGTCTTTAATTTATTTATCTTCTTAAGAACATCCCCTTTTCTGATAGTGATATTCTTTAATTACTCTTCTTCATTTACCCTAAATATCAGTTCCACCTCTGGATTTTCCTCGTGAATTTCTTCTGTGAAAACTGATAAGAAGTAGCGGTTTAATGCTTTGCTTATTTTCTCAATATCATCGATCACTTCCCCCCTCCCTGACTTTAAAGACCACACTTTGTCCAGGACCTTTGTCCTATATACCTGGAAAAATCCCTTGGGATTCGCCTTGGATTCTCTTGCTAGCCTGATTTCGAAGTCCCTGTTTGCCTTCCTTACATTTTTTTAACATTCCTAGATAGTTCATTATACCTATTTCTGAGTTGCTCCTTCCCTCCATTAAAAAAAAAAAAAAAAAAAAAAAAAAAAAAAAAAAAAAAATAACATATATATATATATATATATATATATATATATATATATATATATATATATATATATATATATATATATATATATATATATATATATATATATATATATATATATATATATATATATATATATATATATATATATATATATATATATATATATGTGTGTGTGTGTGTGTGTGTGTGTGTGTGTCACACGAGAATCTCCGGAAACAACACAGTCTGTAGTGATGATGGATGGTGTTATATGTAGTGATGATGGATGGTGTTATATGTAGTGATGATGGATGATGTTATATGTAGTGATGATGGGTGGTGTTATATGTAGTGATGATGGATGATGTTATATGTGGAAAGAAGGCCCCCTTGAACTTTTGCAGTTTATTCAAAAGTATAACCTTGGGAACTCGGTTCCAAATATAGTAATAATGCTGAGGATTTTCCTCACAATTGCTGTTAATGTTGCTACCTGTGAGAGGAGTTTTTCGAGACTAAAACTGATCAAGAATTACTTAAGATCTACTATGAGCACCTTGCGGTTGAGAAATCTTGCCATACTGTCTATAGAGCGACAATTGACAGATGAAATAGTTTTTGACAATGTCAGTGAAGAATTTGCCAACAAAAAAACAAGAAAAGTTACTTTGTAGAAAGTTGTAGTTTTCATTTCAGCAATAAAGATGGGCCTAATTTTTTACACTTTTTTACTTTTTTCCCTATCCTATATGTCGGTTTTGCTTTTTGTTTAACTGTTACTTATAAAGTTTAAGTATGTTTGGTGTGTATTTAAAGCATACTATATTTGAGTATGTGAAAGTACGGTAATATTATAATGGTACACAAACTATTTAATATATATATATATATATATATATATATATATATATATATATATACTCTTTCTATATATACTCTCTTCTCTATATATATATATATAAGTGAGTCACTGTGCAATATGTATTTTTTGTGGGGGCACGGGGGGGGGGGGCAAACTCAAGGGCCGCCCCGGGCGGCACACACTCTAGCTACGCCACTGAAAACTTGTCTGCTTAACCCTTATTAAGCCAAGCCAAATTGTCTTGAACTGTGATATTGTAAAGGGTGAAGTCAAAGTTGGCATCAGAAAGAAAGAACTTCCCATTAAGGGGCGTAAGTTTGATTTGGGGAAATGATTTAGCAGGAAGTTTAGTGGTTCCAAACTTAAAAGTTGTTGAAAAACCATTGTCAAAAAGCCCCACTGAACGGTTGGACAAAGAGAAACTGCATCTCTTTCCTGTATGTGCAGTCACAAGATCCCAGAAACCCCACTTGCAAACGTTCTCCCTTCAGTTCAACTCAAAGCTCAAGATGATGGTCTCGCTTTGGCTAAGGGTAGACTCGTTAAAGTAGACGGTAAACCCTCTACCAAAACCACTTGTTTTTATTTAAATATTGGAATCTTGATGAGAATGTATAGACCTCCAGAGTTAAATAACTTAGATACGTGGTCTGACACATCAAATTGTAGTACCCAAGTCGATTCGTAAGTCTCTGGTGGAGTTGGCCCACGAGGGACTTCCGGACGTTTAGGAATTCTCAAGACAATAAGAAACTACTTTAACATTACTATTGGCCGGACATAAAGAATAGCGTCACTACGTTTGTATAATCTTGCCATGTATGTCAGGTGGTGGGTAAACCCAACCAAGTCATTCCTCCAGCTCAATTAAAACACATTACTGTAGTTTGAGCCATTTGAAAAAATTGTAATTGACTGTGTAGGCTCTCTGCCCAAACTCGTAAAGGAAATCAATATGTGTTGAAAATGTGTGCTGCCACACGATATCCTGAAGCCTACCCTTAAGGTTAAAGCGTCTTATTTTGCACTACCTCGAGAGACGTAGAGTGTGGGGCAATATGATAGATTTGTATAAATGGAAGTCCGGGATAAACAAAGTGACATTACAAATTGTACTCGATCTATCCAACCAGGAGCGAAATCGTAACAATGGTTTTGAATTAGGCAAATTTAGATTTAGGCGCGAAATTGGTAAACATTGGTTTGGAAATAAAGTAGTAGACGAGTGGAACAAGTTACCAAACACCATCATTAACTCGAATACGCTGGATAGCTTCAAACAGGTTGGATGGATATATGAGCAATAGGGGTTGGGTGTAAATGGGACTGCCCAGTATGGGCCAATAGGCCCGCTGCAGTTTCCTCCATTCTTATGTTAGGCTGGGTTAGGTTAGGTTGTTATGTAATGCTCTGGTAGGTTGGTTTGGGTTGAGTTATGTTAGGCTGGATTGGGTTATATTCGGTTAGCGTTAAGGTATTTAATGATCAGGTACAAGTCTTCAGGTGATCTGTCAACTGTGGTAGAACATCATTAGTCACGCTCATGTGTAAAGGATAAAAAGTCAATTTCTGAGTTGTAGGTTAAAATTTATTTATTTATTTATTTCATTTATTTACAGGTACAATGCAAAAATGAAACTATTACTATTCCTACTAAACAGTAGTAGCTGTAGAAGGGGTAATGGTGTGTTTTTCTCTTACAAAGGCTGTTGGTGCGTGGAGGAGGAAGAGGAGAGGTGGGTCGAGGAGGAGGATATTCATATTGATAATATTTATATTTAACCGTTTATTTACCCATAATAATATACAGAATGGACTATTGTGACGGTATTGACATGGCTGAGCCAAGTGAGAGCATGAGCTCTCAGTGGCATCTGATATATAGGCCTACTGTACATGTTGTATCACTGGTGTGTATTGGAGGGGGAGAGCACCTCAAGGGAGAGCTCCTCCAGGGACTGCTTAAAAACGTCAATCACCTTAGCGAGACTTGGGCGGTGCTGTGGGCTGCGGCAGAGCATTTTCTTGCACAGGTCTTTAACCCCTGGCGGCCAGAGGTTGTCAAAGGTGTTTTGGGTGTCGGAGATCATCACTGCAAGCGAATAAATGTCGCTGGCCGGGGTGCAGGGTTGACCTTTAAATAGCTCGGGGGCGTAATGGCTCCCGTACGGGTTGCAGCGTAAGGTCAGGTGGCCACCTTCGACTCTTGATAAGCCAAAGTCGATAAGGTGGGAGGTGAAGGATCCATCGGGATTCTTCTCCAGCAGAACATTATCCCCTTTAATGTCATTATGGA
>NW_024730340.1:0-13916 GCF_018991925.1 Homarus americanus
CGATCCCAAGCCCACCCATGATCATAAGAATCTCTTAGTATTACCATTTCACAAAAATTTATCTCAAATTCCTTTACAACTAAAAACCTGGAACGTCAATGTGGCATTTAAAAACTCATGCACTGTTAAACAAATGTTAATCAAGAACTCCCCCAACAATACAAGTGGCTGCATTTATAAGGTTCCTTGCAAGGAATGTAATATGTTTTACTTAGGCCAGACAAGTAAAGATCTTGTAACTAGACTTAAACAACATAAATATAGTGTTAGGACAGGCCAGGAATCCAATGCTCTCTTTGTTCATTTGAGGGATAATAAGCATTGCATTGACTGGGATAATGCCTCCTCAATATTACCTTGTAATTCAATTGACTGTAGGATCATTATATAATCTAGTCTCATTAAACATACCGAATCAGTCAACATAAATTTGAGTAATGGTATGTACAAACTGGATAATTTCGGAATTAAGAAGATTTGTAACCAGGTGAGAAGGTTGGGTCAGCTTAACCTCTGACCTGACTACCGACTGCTGCGGTGCTTTTTGAAGATTAGTAGGGTCATTACTTAATACCTGACCATTGTGGACTGGATCTCACCTTCGTCTCTATATATATATATATCTTGTTTTGTACTTCTCCTTAGTCTGTACTCAACCAGCCAGGATTTGAACCCACGGCCCACGACTGTGACCGGGGGTAGTATTCCCCGGTTACAGTCGTGGGCCGTGGGTTCGAATCCTGGCGGTTTCAGGTGTTGATTATATGTAGAAGTCTGCGTGCTTTATTGGGCTAACGATATATATATGGATCCTCGTGTTTCGAAGCCGGATTTGGTAAAACGTTACTCTGCCCACCTAAGTGATACGGGTAGTCCCCATTAGAGGTTCACGGCGCCATAAGCTCGTTGAAAAGGCTTTGTGTGAAATATAACAGAGTCTAGGACTGCTTTTGTGTCCTGTTGGTCTAGAGGTAGCGTTCCCGTTCACAGTCGTGGGCTGTGGGTTCGAATCCTGGCGAGTTGAGGTGTTGAACATATATATATATATATATATATATATATATATATATATATATATATATATATATATATATATATATATATATATATATATATATATATATATATATATATATATATATATATATATATATATATACTTCGTTATAATCAACGACCTCACCAGCCATGACTCGAACCCTCGACCTACTGTGTGGGGCCAGGGAATGTCTTTGTGGCATGGTCGGTAGCGTTCCTTGGCCCATACTGGGCACTCCCATTTACACCCAGCCCCTATTGCTCATTTATCCATCCAACCTATGTTTGAAGATATCCAGAGTATTCAAGTTAATGATGATATTTGGTAACTTGTTCCAGTCGTCCACTACTCTGTTTCTAAACCAATGTTTACCTATTTCGCGCCTAAATCAAAATTTGTCTAATTTAAAACCATTGCTACGAGTTCGCTCCAGGTTGTATAGTTTGAGTACCTTTGTAATGTCCCATTTGTTCAGCCCTGACTTCCATTTATACACCTCGATCATGTCGCCCCTCATTCTACGTCTCTCGAGGGAGTGCAAATTAAGTTGCTTTAACCTGTCTCTGTACTCAAGGTTCCTAATGCCCGGGATTAATCTTGTCATTCTCCTCTGAATTCTTTCCAAGGATTCTATATCCATTCTGTAATACGCTGACCAGAATTGAACTGCATAATCTAAGTGAGGTCTCACAGGCGCAAGACATAGTTTTATATATTTGAATTATGTCCAGGCTGATTTCGTTGTATATGTTGCAAAGTGATGTTTTTTATGTATTCGAGTCACGGACATTGTGCTGCAGGATCTTGAGTGTTTTCAATTGAAGATGATCCATAACATCTTTTACTTTGAGGGTTGTAGTTGAGGTGGTGATCTCATTTCATGAAGTCCCGATGTTTTCCTATTTAGTTCTGCTGGTGAGAATACATTGAAGTCCTTTGTTACCAATTTTTTTTGTCTTTCTTGATCATTCTCCATACGGTGTCTTGATCATACCGTTCATCGGTGTATTACCAAACAATATCATTTGATTTAACTAAGTTTTTGATGAGTTTTCCTGAAGGTTTTTTGTGTGGTGGGAATGTTATTTATTAAATGTTTGATAGAACCTAAGTCCTATAGCTGATGCGTCTTTAGAAATTGGGGGGGTGTAGGTGTTGTTTTGTAGTGAGCTTCCTCCTCTCTCTTGGTCATTGTTTAATCCTTTGTTCCATGCCTTGTGATATTCTTGGGTCTCTTGACTTCTCGTTTATTTCTCTGGGTTGTATGGCTTTTTCATGCTCGGTATTGGGGGTTGCTGGTGCTGCTGTTGTTTCCTTGGGAATATCTAATCTTTGCCTAAAGTGTTCAGTAAACTCTGGAGTGCTGGTGGCGTGTAAGAGATTTGCTGATTTGGGGTTTAATGGGAAGTTCTTTCTTTGCATGTTGTTTATTTCCAGTATTCTATTTAGTTCATCGGCATAGTACCCTGAGGCTATTATGCTGTGGAGGTGAGCATGTAGCATGCTCACCATTACCTTGAAGTGATCTGTTTCATTAAGGTTTACCACCCTCTTTGCTATTTCTACATATGTATGTTCATCTTTGTTCTTTTGATTTTGCTCTTCTGCATCCTGTTTGTATTTTATGAATGGCCATGGTTGGGTGGTTGTGGTATACATCTCCGTTCCTTTTGCAGTTTACACAGTCATTGTTGGTGTTATTGCACTGGGTATAAACATACTCTTCCTCTGCACAGTTGGAGCAGTGTTTTGTATCCTTTTCTGGTCAGTCCTTTGTAGAATGTTCTTCAAATTTGTAACATGTGAAGAATGTCAGGAGGCTTTTGAACTTTTCCCTCGTTATATGATGTGGGGATATTGACATGCTGCATGATAGGAAACCATTTTGGAGAACCCTGTCTGCCATGGCATTTTCTTCGAAGCAGATCTTTAGTACACGTGTGTAGTTTTTTATTTTAATTACCTCTTCAATGTTAAATCCTTCATTTCTGTTATTTGTCTTCGAGAATTCTACCGTTACCCCACCTACTTGAGAATCAAGTTTCCTTACCAAACTGATCTCCTGGCTTTAAGTTCAGGGGGCATGACCAAACTAAATCCATTTTTGGCATAGATTTGTTTTTCTTTCGTGGTAAGCAGTTTGTCTGGATCGTTTTTATTCCTGCAAATGACTTTGAATCCCTCATTCTGGTTAAACACCTTGTTGAAGGGCACCCCTAGCTCAACATATGTTAGGGTAATCACACTTGATTAATCAACGGGTTTATTTTGTCTCTTACCGTTATGCTTAGGTTAACTGCCATTTTTACTTGTAAAAGGTTATTGGAGACCCTTCTGTGTTTTACCAAAGGCAACCCCTACAGAGTGGAGTGACTGCACGATCACACTCGTCACTGTGGGCTCGGTCTGTTTTTCCCCGACCCCAATGGCCACACACAATCCCACACACGTGTGAGGTGTACGCCACTGGAGGGCCTCCGGCACGAATGCTTATAAAAAAAATGCAGGTGTTTCGGCCAGGGAAAGTAATAAGAAATCTTAGGTTGGAGAAAAAGCCCTCCAACCACGTCAGAAAGGCCAAGAAACAGCAACCCTCCAGCAGGAGTGTGGGTCACTCACACTGCCCGTAGGAAGAAGAGCTGTTGTTGGCAATCCTTAACGTTTGTGAGTAGGTCTGAATTCTAGTCTTGAGTTGTGTGGCGGCGCTATTCAAGAACGGTTGAGGTCGTTCGCTCAATTAAGCCGGTTCTAAGAGTTTTTTCTGGTTGGTGAGGTCAAGGTACGGTCTGGGTCAAGTCGTGATAGGCTGTTCAGGGGAGTTCCCGCTGCTGCTAGTTACCAATTGGATATTGTTTTCGGGAACATTGTCTGTTACTGCTACTAGTGTCCGGCGAATATTCATCAGACTAAGACGTAATTATTGAAAATGCTAATATATAATTGTACAGTAAAGGAGAGTGTGATCAAGTCCCTAGGAACAGCAGGTGTCCACCATATTCAGGTCATAAGGTAGTAACCCAACCCTTTCACCTGGTTACAAATCTTGTTAATCACAAAATTGTCCAATTTGTAAATGCAATTACTAAAATTCATGTTGACAGATTCGGTGTGTTTTTGATAAGACTTGATTGAATTGCAAGATAATTTTGAGGAGGCATTATCCTAGTCATTGCAATGCTTATTATCTCTCATATGAATGAACAAAAGCATTGGAATCCTGGCCTTTCTTAACACTATATTTAAGCTGTTTAAGTCTAGTTTTAAGACCTTTTCCCGTCCGGCCTATGTAGAACATATTACCTGTACATTCCGTGTAAGGAACCTTGTAAATGCAGCCACCTGCATCGCTGGGGGAGTTCTTAATTAACATTTGTTTTTTGCAGTGCATGAATCACTAAATGTTATATTTACGTTCCAGGTTTTCAGTTGTAGATGAATTTGAGAGAATTTTTTGTTAAAAGGTAATACTAAGAGATTCTTATTGTCATGGGAATGTTTAGGATCAGTTTCATAAAAAAAATTCTCAGCGATGTTAAGGCATTTGTTTATAAAAAAACTAGAGTATTTTAAGTTCAATTCAATATTATAGATATATTTATATTCGTCTCAATGAATTCCGGACTGCATATGTGTTGAGCATGTGAAAATATTGATGAGAATACTTACTGCCTGACTCTATTATGGTGGGCAGAATAATAATGAATATATGAACACACATGAGTAGGTTTCCTATGAATACTGAACTTAAAGGTTTTACATACTTTATGGATTAGACAGTCTAGGAATGGTAATTTGCAATCACTTTCTAATTTCACAGTGAATTTGATCGAGGGAGCTAAGTTGTTAAGTAGTTGTAGAAAGGCTTTTAAGTCCTCATTACATATCCAAAGACATATTACATCATCTACATATCTAAACCAAACTGCTGAAGGTGGTGAAATAGTACTTAGTAGTTTCCCCTAAAAAAATGTAAATTACACGAAAGCGCTTGGGAACTTTGTGTTTTCTTGTTTCCTTGTGGTTATCAGCATATACTTGGATCACGCGCGCACCTACAGTGATTTACTTGCATATATATATATATATATATATATATATATATATATATATATATATATATATATATATATATATATATATATATATATATATATATATATATATATATATATATACGAGGTCTGTCCGAAAAGTATCCAGCCATTTACTATTAAAAACAATATTGCTTACCTAGGACAATGGCGCCTTAGTCCCCTTCAAGGTACTCTCCTTGGGATCTCGCACACTTCTCCCAGTGTCCCTTCCACTTTTCAAAACAGTCTGCAAAGTCCTCTTTCGGGATCTTCATCAGCTATTAATTTATATTTATTTTATGCTAATATAACATATAACACTTTCTTTAATTTCTTTGGTTATGTTTTATAAGTTATTTCTATGTCTTATGTAACCTTCTTTAATTTTCTTAGTTATATTATTTTTTATTTTCTGATTTACTTGCTAAATCTTATATATTTCAATCTATGTCATTTTTGTTTCTTATTTTTTCCTCTTACTTTCAGTATTTATCAGTGCTTCTTGTGTGTGTATTTCCTCTTACTACTATTCTCAACTGTGATTAGTTAGATTCTATTCAACGGATTAACCTGGGAAAACCATTTCATTCTTTAACAACACCTATTAGTAGAATTATTATACTTACACGATAGACTGCCACCACCACAGGCTTCTATTAGAATATAACTGGTATCATTAAAAGTGTTAGGGAGTGTTATCGCCACGCACATTGTGCGCGCTGTCCACATTTTAAGTGAAGAAACTGTTTACAACTCAGAATAGATTACTAATCGAGATGGAGCTGGTAGCAGCTGTTTGACTGCTCCAGGGACAGTCTATCGCCTGCTACTGTAAAGGCAACATCTTGATTCTCGTCAGCCAACATTTTCCTGCAGGACATTATATTTGTTCTCGTTGGTCTAACCCTAAACCCCAAAACGTGAGTGTGATTGTGAACTGTTGAATCCTCTGAGAACTCTAAATAACTTTAATAAGTGTAATTACGTACTGTATATTTATCTTATTATTCAAACTTTGTCCTGATGTACCAGCAGTTGTTATATGTGAATTGTATTCAACAGGCTTTGACCGAATTATACTCATCGCTTCAACGACAAGGGTCTTATTGTCCTGCACAAACCAAAATCGCTCCTATGAGCGATTACAGGGAGTGTGATAGATGAACTTAGGCACGTGGGTTACAGTGTTTATTTTCTGAGAACCAATGGTTAGAAGGAAAGGAGCAATGATTCTCACAATATACTGAATCAATATGTGAATAGTATGTCAATTTGAACCTTTATCCACAACAACAAAAATCGGTTTATTCTCTGATTACTTTACTGCAACACACACACAAGAATGGACCACTAGGTCGTACTTTATACGTAAAAAAGAAGATCTTCAATTATGTGTTACTACATCAAACAACTGTTATATTATTAGCTTGACAATAAAGATGGTCACTTTACACACTTGCTAATTGCAGTGATATTAATACATTACTTATAACATCATGTTATTACTAAATGAACAGCATGGAAAAATGTACCAGTGTAGCGTACTGTATTGTAGCCAGTAGTCAATTATCTTTAGATGTCTATTATCTCTTTGTATGGCCACACAACGTACGTACATGGAGATATCTCACACTCAGGAATGAGGTAGAATAGAAACTCACGATGCGTTTTCTGTATATATATTGTTGTACAGAGTAGTGCTAAGGAGTTACTAGGTGAGGTGTAGCTTGCTCAGAGTTCCTGTAGGGCGAGGAGCTCTCTGAGGAAGCTGGGTGGTGAGGTGCTCTTGCTGGTCCTGCAGGTCAGAGTAGAATGCTCTCCCGGTCGGTCGGTCGGTGATACGGAGAGAAGAGAGCATTTGCTCTGAGGGTGCAAGAAGGGAACAGTACAAGGTAAAGTTCAGAAGTGGGAAATAGAGGAGGAGGTTAACAGCAGGTGGGCTATCCACCTTGCGGAGACGGGTTTTTTTGTCTTCCGTCAACAGTGCTGCATTAGAGGACTCATGCGGTTAGGGAAGGCCGGTCTCAGCCAAGCTAAGCTAAGTTGTTCTATTTGATGTTTCCTTGGGGCATATTATGATAGGGGGGGGGGGGTCCCTCCAGGTCCTTGTGGCACTAGGGTGTGTGTCGGAGGCGAATTTTTTTTTTTTTTTTGAAAAAAATCGGCCCATGGTATTAATGATGTAGTTCTATGTGCAGAATCATGTGATATCTTCAGATTTGAAAAGTTTTCATTTTTTGCTAGGTAAATTTTAACTTGAAATCTTATGAAAATTCAGTATTCCCACCCTTTTACCAACACCACTAAATAGCTTATTTAAAGTAAAGTAAATGTATCAGGTTAATTTATTAGGATGAAAATGATCCAGAATAGTGAAACGAATGATCTTGACACATTTATTAAATTTAATATTCCTTTAGAAAACAAAATCATCAAATACAAAAACCGGTTTTACTACTACGAC
Organism: Homarus americanus; assembly: GCF_018991925.1. Lineage (NCBI taxonomy): Eukaryota > Metazoa > Arthropoda > Malacostraca > Decapoda > Nephropidae > Homarus > Homarus americanus. The sequence continues at coordinate 7,577 of NW_024730340.1, forward strand.
CCGGTGTTGCTGCACACCATAGAGAACATGTCTTTCTTGCTTCTGTTTCTACTCATCACCTCCCTGCTGACCACCTGAGCTCGGATGTAGCCTTCCCTCCTCTCCTGGCTGTACACGTGACTGCTGGCCTCGCTCACTTGCTGTACACAACGCTGTATACTCTGGGTGTGCGAGGGCCAGGCAGGGACATGCATGGGGTTGTCCAGGAAAGCTCTGACTTGAACATTGGTGAGGCTGCAGGTAAGAGGGGGCTCACTGCCAGCCTGGATGTTATCCAGATCTATGAGATCAGTGAGGGTCTTGGCACCTAGATTGACTTCAGGAGTCTTCCTGACCCTGAAGGAATCGTCACCAACTGATCTGTCATGCCCAGATCCTCTCATAAGTCTCATATCCAAGATCTTTTTGACTGCCACTCTTCTCCCTCCTCATCCTTACTGCAGAGCATTGTCTGCAGAACTGCCTCGGATGAGCATACCAGGAAGATCTCCTCACAGTCTGCTCCACAATCTGAACAACCTTCTTGGCTGACTCCTCAGGAGCTCAAGCTGGAAAGAACATGCTCGGACCTTCGGAGAACGAGCTTGACCTTGGTGTTGAACCAATTTGGCAAGTAGACACTCACGATGAATTGGACAATAAGTCTCAGGTTGTGAAGCTGGTTCCTTTCAGTTTATGATGAGCGACCCAAATTCTGCAGAGCCGTTGGCCGAGCCACCTAGAATGTGAGACTGGACCTATCTGCAGGTAAGCAAGTCTATCAGGCATGACCCCAGTTTTGATGGCACTGCAAATCATGTAAACATAGTACTGGTCAGTACTCAGGTCGTCAATGACAGTATGTGCAAGCTCAACGAGTGGAGGGCCAACTGTGATTTTTTCAAAGCTCGGATTTATTTCTAACTCAGTGGCAGAGTCCAGCATCTTGCCAAGAGGACCAGACCATCTGTTGTTTGAAAGAGTCTTGCCATCCAGCTCCTGGATCAGATGTCTGAGTGGCAACTCGTTGGTGTGGAGGTCACAAACAATCCAGACCAGCTTCCTCCCAATCTTCCGCTCTATCCACTGTATGACCCCCCCTTGCCACCCTGTGTTCGTGTTGGTGCTGTCCCCTCCAATGGCCTGCAGGGTCTGGTCTACGTTCCTCTCTCTGAGCCAGTTCCCAATGTTATCTGCCACTATCTCAGCTGGTTTCCTGATGTCATCTTTCTCTGGAGTGAAATGCCACAAATACTTCCCTCCTGGTTCACTGCAGCAGGAGTAGTGTTCCTCCTTCACCATGGCAGGGAACAACTTGTCAGAATCTCCAACTTTCATGAACACTTTAGTGTCATCCCTTCTCCCATCAAAGAACAAACAATTCATTCCATTTTCTCTTATCCCCTTATCAAACTCCTCTTCTAGGTTACTGACAGAACTTTCTCCTGACTCTCCTTGCTTTGTTGCCGTCCTCACCAGGTGAACATCATCAGGTGTTATCAAACCACCGTCAATCCAGGCAGCTGTTGCTATCTGCAGTTTCTCTGAGACCAGTGTGGTGTCGCATGCTGGCCAGAGCTATGCTCAGGATATCTTTCCTATTTCGAATCTTATGCCTGGAAGGTTTGGGATCATTATTTTCTGGGTTAGGGACAAAGTCACCATTCTCCTGGTCAGCACTCGGATCAGCCATGGGGAAGTCATTAAACTCTGAATCAGCTTGACTCCAATCATCGGCCTTTTTAACCTCACCCTGGGCCTTCTCAAGTCTCTTTTCCTCGGCAATCTTCTCCTCTTCTGTCTCTCTGCGGCAACCTCCTGTCTCTTGGACTCCGGAATATCTTGGCTAGAAATCATGAGAGCCCTATACTGCCAGTCTTCTCTCTCTGTGCTTTGACAGAAATGCCAGTTCGATCACAGGAATCTTCAGTTCACGCTTGCAAATACAGGAGATGTGGGCCTCCAGTTTACAGTCACGATCTTGTCAAACTCAGGACAAAAAGAACAATTGGGCACCGCAAAATAATTATGTCAATCTTTGGTCAGTTAGCCAGCAAAACTGTCCCTTGTTATGTTCTAGGTAATAAGTTCAATATACAGGAGCGAACACAAACACCTGTATAGATTTTGTAGGTTCGATTTACTGGATAAGAGATATGTACACAGAGGGAAGTAGTGCTCTCCGACCTATCTGCTTGTCAACTGCTCTATAGACGACGTATGGCAAGTGAGACATTAACAGCTTCCATACGTCGCCAGGCACATTAATTAAGCATGTGGGACATGGTAATAACATTGCCACACGCTGCTAGCTAGGCTGAATAAATAATATATATAAATGGAGCACATACATCATATACATACATAATATATAATACAGCATACATAATACAGAATGTACATACACCTCCCTCCCCCCTATACGCTCATAGCAAAGTCTTGAGCGGACCTTTTCTTTTGGATCCGTTCTGAGCGTCGAGGGACTAGATCACTGGGAAGGGTATGGGACTCAACACTGGTGGCGGGGTCAGCAGAAGGCATTGCTACGGGGCGGAGAAAACGGCGGTTCCTCCACCACACACGACCACTGGGTAACCGCACCTGGTAGTCCCGTGACCTACCGAGACCCATGACTACGCCTACTTTGTCCGAACGTAGGGAGGTCGGGTCCTGAACACGGACTTGGGTGCCGACACTCAACCTGGGGAGAGAACAGGCGTGGTCGTTGTAGCGGGCGACAATGTCCTGAACACGTTCGGCGGCTCGGCGATCACAATCCTCTGTCTTGGCCTGCCACTCCTTGGAGAAGGATTGAGGGTGAGCAGGGACACAAGAACGAAGGGGGGCGTCCATACAAAACCTGGGCAGGGGAACGTCCCGTGTAGTTAGGTGTGTTGCGGAGTTCAAGAAGACCCCGGTCGAAGGCCTCACAGTCAATATTCCCAAAAGGGGCCACCTTAAGGATGAGGTTCTTCAGGGATTTGACAGCAGCCTCAGCGTGGCCGTTGGACTGCGGGTAATGGGGCGATGACAACACATGCCGGACTCCCCATCGGTCAAGGAACACAGCAAAGTCCCGGCTTGTGAACTGGGGCCCTCCGTCGGTTCGCAGGCGCACAGGCACGCCCACGTCACGGAAGTAGTGGCGGAACTTGGTGATGGTGGCGGCACACGTCGTGTCATTACCGCACTTGATGACAACCGGCCAACCAGAGAGACGGTCGACGATAACAAGGAAGGACTTTCCTGACACAGAGAAAAGTCGGCCGACACAGACTCAAAGGGGCGGGTGGGGTTGTTGTCACTCATGAAGGGTTCCTGCTGCTGGCTGGGTTGTAATACTTGGCAGGGCTCACACGCACGGACAACATTGGAGATGTCGGAGTTGATGCCGGGCCAGAACACAGTCTGTCGTGCACGTTGTTTGGTGGCCTCAGCTCCACGGTGACTGTCGTGAAGGCGAGCCAAGGCGTGGGGACGTGATGCAGCAGGGACAACTACACGTGCTCCGTACAGAACAAGGTCTCCGTCGCAGTAGAGTTCATCGCGGAGTTTCCAATACGGGAGCAGGGTGTTGTGAAGATCGTAGCGGTTGCTAGGAAATCCATTCCTCACACACTCGACAAGTCGGACGTAGGAAGGGTCATCTCGGGCCGCTGTTCGAAGGTCCTCCATTGCCTTGTCGTCATCTGGTGACAGGTCCGAACGAAGGGATTGGACGGCGTGTAGAGTGACCACAGTCCTGACGGAAAGAGCGAGGTCGAAGTCGAGCACATGGTCTTCTGGAGTAGGGCGGCTGACAGGAGAGCGAGACAAGGCATCAGGGATGCAGAGCTCCTTACCAGAACGCCACACTGCTGTGAAGATGTACGCCGAGAGCTTCTCTTTCAGACGCTGGAGGCGAGGGTTCTCAACGGCATCTAGCGTGTAGTGGTTGAGGATCGGGACAAGCGGGCGATGGTCGGTCACTAGGTGAAAGTGTTGCAGGCCTATAAGGTAAAACCTGCACTTGGACATCGCCCAAACCACAGCCAACAGCTCCAACTCAATAGTGGCGTAGCGCGTCTCAGTGTCAGAGAGGAAACGCGAGCCACACTGGACGAGCCGGAACTGCCCTCCACCATGATCCTGCAGTAGGGCGTATCCTACACCATACAAGCGTGAGGCATATGTCTGCAGAACTGTCGGCAAGGCTGGGTCAAACGTGGCGAGGACAGGTGGACGAGACAGGGCCTGTTTCACGTGCTGGAAGGCCTTGTCGTGGTCGGGGGTCCACAGGAATGTCCTCTTGGGGCTCATCAGGGGGCGAAGTGGTTGGGCAGCTGCGGAGATGTCCGACGAAAACTCTGCTAACTGGTTGACGAGACCGATGAAGGACCTCAAGTCGGTGAGGTTAGCAGGGGTGGGAAAATCCGTGATGGCGCGGACCTTTTCCGGGTCAGCTGCGATACCATTCCCTGAGAGGGTGTACCCACAAAAGTCAACTGAAGAGCTGGCCAGAACAAACTTGTCGGCATTTAGGGTAATGCCGTGCTTCCGGCACCTGTCGAGTACCTCGTAGATACGGCGGAGGTGATCCATATAATCCTCGTCGTACACGAGTATGTCGTCGACCACTTTCACGCAGTTTGCCAGACCTTGTAGAGCCATATCACCTCGAAGACAGAAAGCGTCTCCTGTAGCGGCGAATCCCATGGGGCCACGGCAATAACTGTAACGTCCATGCGGGGTGATGAAAGTTGTGAGTGGTCGGTCTTCTTCGGCAAGCTCTATCTGCCAGTATCCACACAAGGCGTCCATCGTCGTGAAGAAGCGCGCCTTCGGGTTCACACTGCATATAGCTGCAAAGGGCGTGGGAGAAGGGTGCGCAGGACGAGACACCTGGCTGTTGAGCTTGGAGATGTCAGTGGTGATCCGAACACCACCTTTAGGTTTTGCGACGACAACCATAGGGTGACACCATGGAGACGGGTCATCGCCGGTTGGTGCAATAATTTCTTGGGCGACCATGGAGTCCAGCTCGTTTTTGACCGCCTCGCGGAAGGCCAGGGGAACCAGTCGAGGGGTGTAAATAGCGAAGGGCTTCGCGTCGTCCCTCAGGTGGATCCTCATGGGGGGACCTGCCATCTTCTTGAGAGGCTTGGATTCCAGAGCAGACTTGGTCACCAGAACGTCGCTGAATTCCTTCAGGAAGTACTTCCGAGCATCCGAAGGAGAGGTGTCACTGGCAAGAGGCAGGGGTAGGGCGGCAGCAGGGTCGTTGCTGCTCCCTTTTTGCACCCTGTTGGCGTGTTTTACCTCAAGAATAGGTTTGGGGAAGTCCTGGGAGATGATGGCCAACTCTTGACAATGTCTGTAGGACAGCAAAGGAGTCGGGACACCATTATTCTAAACTCTGACGGGTCTACTATTTTAAAGTCTTTGGTCGTAATCTTTAGTTTGTCCGTAGTAATTAGTGACCAGACATAATCTTCACTTAGCGATTTTTCTTGATATGTCCACTTGTATATCCCTCCTTCACAGTTTTTTACTATTGTCCCTCCTGTTGGTCTCGATGTTGGGATTCCATGTTTTGTTGTAGTGATAACTTTTAATCCAATTTCTTCAGCAGATTCAGGTTGTATATTGTGATCAGTTTCCATCTTATCTTCTCTCCTCCTACTCCTTTGTCTTATAGTCTGTCCTTTTGTTATTTCTATCTTCTCTTTGTCACTTCTAGTCATTTGTCTGGGATCTCTATCAGTCGCTTGTGTATCAGCTGTTGCTCCTTGCTCAAACCTTTGTTCGTCTAGATGTAGTCTTTCTCTCAGTTCGCTTGCATATGTTGCCTGAAATAGTTTTCGGATTGTGGATTCTCTGGAAATATCATCTCTGGTAGGTTATTCAATTTAAACATTTTCCTTAATTCCTCATTGTATGATCCGGGTGCAATGATATTGTGCAAATGTGCATGGATCATACTAATCATTACCTTATCATGTATTGGCTCACTCAGGTTTAATATGGTGGATTCTGGTCTATGAGCCTCTTGGACCGCTCTCTTTGCTATTTCGACGTATGTCGTATCCTTCTTGTCTTGTTCCTTTTTCCTTGTTTCTTGTTCCTTGTACTTTATCATGTGTTTTTTATTGGGCATGCCATTGCTAACGTCCTATGTCCTATGTATGCATTCCCGTTTCTCTTACAGTTGAGACAGCCAACATGTGTATTCTTACATTCAGTGTAGGTATGGTCGTCGCCTGCACAATCTGAGCAGTACTTTTTTCTTTTTCCGGACAGTCTCTCGTTGTGTGTTCTTCATATTTGTAGCAGGAGAAGCAAGTTTGCAGACTGATGAATGTCTCCTTCTTTATTTGATGTG